>NC_087447.1:45249105-45411605 GCF_036321535.1 Camelus dromedarius | reverse complement strand
CCCTGTTCAGTGAAGAAATGATAAAGTGTGAGCCAGTTCAGAGGCCTGGGGTTGAAGACATGGCCTTGAGAAGGAAGAGTGAATTTCAGAGGCTAAACAGAAGTGCTATTTTTGAATATCGGGCAGATTGCTCAGACAATGGACCAGGTGCAGAATGTCAAAACACATTTCCTGAAACAAGGAAGAATCAAGGGCAACTAAGCATGTCTCCAACCCTTCCTCTTTGGAATCTTCCTTTTGTCAGATCCCTAAGGATTGTGTGATCTCTTTGTTTTCCAGCTTGCTACAGTTATGTGTGTGTCCTATTTCAATCTCTTTCCTTGGACCATTTTGGAGATCTGTAATAAGATCTCCTAGAATATCATATAAAATTTTGATCTGAGCCCTTGATTAAAGACCCAATTTTTTTTCTGGGGCTGCACGGAGAAAGATAAGATGGTCAAGACAGTGGAAGGATCAGTAGTGAACAGAACCTTGACCAAATAGTTCAGGTATAGGCATTGATCTATGGCATACAAGAGAGAAGCAAATAAAAAACAAAACTGTGGGCACTGAAAAGCTGGAGGGCTGAACTGTTAGGAAACTTCTATCTTTATCTTTTGCTAAAAGAATAAAATAAGAATGCATTTCCTTAGGCTGTGATGTAGCATCTGTCACTATTGGCCATGGCTTACCTTTTAGATTGTGGCCCTCAGAGTCCATCCCTAACTGTATTTAACAAACATTTGTTCGTCATCTGCTCTGAACCACTGTTCAAGGGCATGGGGATACCCTTGAATGGTTTCTTTGGGATCAACAAGTAAACAGACAAAACAAACAAATCCCAAAGCTCTGCCAGTTCCTTAGGAAATCTGAAGCTAATATATTTGAAGATGGATAAATTTTAGCATCTGAATTATATACAGGTTAAGTAATTTCTTTTTAAATTTTAGAGCCTTAACTCCACATGGGTTCAATAATTTCTGCAAGAAAATCTAGCTTTTTCTAGCTCAGAATTAGTCCTCAGGACTTGCTTATTTCTGAATCTTGAGTTTCTGTGAGTTCTGAACTTTCTGCCCAAGACTAAATTCTAGCTGGTTCCCCAAGTGCCTGTGTTTTCATCCCATTTTCCACTAGACCTTAGCAGACTACCTTGGGCCTTGATGAAACAGGGCACCTTTCCTTCTCCTAGTTCTGATTCATAACCCCATCATTTCTGACACCCGCTATTTCAGTCTCCTACTAATTTCATCTCTTTACTTCAACTTCCTGTTGTCCCATATCATCACTCATTTATTTATCCCTTTGGTGAATAAATGCTGGCAGAATGACTTGCTTCCATGTCCATTTCTTCATCACAACAGTTATTATTTTGCAGTAAAAATCATTTATGAACCTGAATAATTAACCCCCCACACCAAAATATATGCATTTGTTTAAGTTCCATGGCCATGTTTTATTCACACTGATAACATTTGAGTCTAACACAGAGCCTGTTATAGGGCAGTATTCTGGACTTGCTTTCTAAATAAATGTATGAATGACTCTCGCCCACCTCTCTGGACAAAAAAGTATCTTTCTTTTCTACAGATGCAACCTTTTAATTTAGTGTCGAATCTCTAATCCTTATCGCCTTCCTATTGGCCTAGAAGGCTAATATTGACATACCTTGGCTTGGAATGAAATGTCTTCTCAGATGGGATCCTGAACCCATCTGTAGTCTCTCTCCTACCAATTCTGTTCACTTGATTATCCTAGGGGGACACACGACATCCCTGCTATTTCTCTCTGTATCTCTTGCACCTACCATATTGCCTGGCACACACCAGTGAGGATAGCAATAAAAATAGTAGTTACTTCTTGCATATGTGATACGTTCCAGGCACTTTTAAGTAGTTGGTATGTAATATACAATAGTCATCATAACAAATAGAAGATATAAGTGAAACGACTACTCACATTTTATGTATAATAAAAGACTCAAAATGATTCTTTACTTTTCCCAAGGAAAACACAAACCAAGAGCACCTGACCTATAAACGCTTTGCTCTCAGCTATCAAGCTACATACACTTACTTGTACTATGAAGGAAATGAATAATTGTCTGGTTACTTAGGTACAACTTTCATGTTTGGTCTAATACCATCTTTTTAAACATCTCTCCCAACCCAAACTATACTAGTCTCATCTAATCCCATGCCTGGATTTTTTTTCTCCATTACTTTTTTTTTTCCCATGAATTTGTGATTTAAAATTCTCCTCTTCCGGCCTCTCGCGCGGTTACTACACACTTCACTCACTCTCTGTGTTCTGTCATCTCTATAAACACTCTTCGGGTAGATTTCCTTCCTTAATGTCTACACTTTCATTAGACATGCATCATGTTCCCTGTCTCTATTCTAATTATGGACGTACACTTGAATCAAGAAGGACATTTTAACATAATATCACTAAATCTTCTCTCTGTGCTTCTATCAAAGCCCAGGAGACTGATCACAGATACCAAATTCACCAACAAATACCAACAACTATGCCAAGTATATTCTAGGGCCTGTAATGGGCCCTCGGTATCCTGGGGCCTGTCACCTCACAAAGCTCAGTGGATTAAATAAATCAAATGTTCATTTGAAAATTCCCCATGGTTCAGTTGCACTAATCTATCTGCCCTTCTTTTTAAATTTTTTTCTCAAGTCATTTCACCTTTTTGATTTAAAAAAGAATATATATATATATATATATATATATATATATATATATATATATATATATATTTTTTTTTTTTTTTTTTTTTTTTTTTTGGTCTCCCCCATGAACTTCTGTAGAAGCCTACTTCAACATCATTCTTCTGGAGGTCTTCCTGGATCCCTTAATCTCTGGTTTTTCTCTCTCCAGGCGCCATCTCATGGTTTTCATCCCTTAGTGGTCCTTGACAGTTACTGACACATGTGAACCCTATTAGCTCTCCTCAAGGAATGTTTCTTCCCTATCAGACTTGGAGTTGCCGACATTTTCCCAGTAAGAGTGGAGCACCAGGACTGGCCTGAGATATTTCCGTAAACTGAGGCTCCTGAGTGGCATTCCTGGGCAGATCTGACCAGCATGTGAGCATGGTCCCTCTAAGAGCACAGACCCTTTGTCATCGAGATGTCTGGGGGCACCCTAAAAGGGTCAATGATATTTTCCTTTTCCTCTGTTTCATGCCTCCCTCCTTCATACTCATATCTCAGTCTATATCTACAGGACATGGCAAGTAAGTATGCAGTATGAAAGGTGAGAGCTGGAAAAATTATTAAGACATCCAGCCTTGGCACATATTTATATACAGGAGGAAACTAAGGTTGGGCCTTGAGTTACATAGTACGTGAGAAAGGGTGAGAGACCTCACTAGCAAAGGTCCTATTCTTCAAATTACTCTGATCACGTTTAAGTAATGATTATATATTTTATGAATTAAAAATCCATACACATGTACTGACAATTTTTTTTTCTGCTTCTAGGTTTGAGACACTATCTGAAAGATAAATATTTGATGAACAATGACAGATCATTTTATAGCATCAATAGGATGGCCAAAAATACCTTTTTAAATCAGAAGGGAATATGTTCTGGGACATGTCACATTCTGCTTCAGAGATTCCTTTCTCTTCATGTTGTTGGTTGGGGTGGAGTTATGGTCAGGGGTCAACTTCTCCTTTTCTTGCCATCTGTCCTCTAAGCCTCCTGCTGGGGACCCAGATAGCAGTCATCACTCAAGTCTGAGAACATCTGGCCACACACCCTGAGCCTCAACATGACTCAGCATGACTCAGCATGGCTGTGTTGGGGCCAGATGCTGGCCTATAAGGCTATGCAGACCAAGAAGATAGGAGGCAGGGCATTGACTCAGGCTGGGGCCCTGACAGGAATGTCTGGGCTTAGACTATGGGAAGGCAGTGATGGAGCCTTAGATGAAAATGAAATATGAATTAGGGGGAAATTGCAGCTTGTTTAATCAAATGAATGGCTGGAGGAGATACAGGGGCCCGGGCCCGTAGACAGGATAGCCATCCAGTAAATGTGAGCAGCTGCTATATGCTAGATTCTAATTTCAGTACTTGAAGGATAAATAAGAATAAGATATGTACCTTGCCTTCCAGGAGTCCCAATCAAAAAGAATAGTTGATTACCATGCAATATTGTAATATTTTCCATACTTAAAGGTGTATAGAACTAGCTAAAATACAGTGAGATAGAGTGATTTAGTCTTAGAGAGGAGCAGCCCCACCGGTGCATATGGTCACAGAAACAGATTTCATCACTCACCACAATAAGCTTTCCCTTCCTCCTCTTTTCTACTCTGGAGGTTTCCTAAGCCTACTGGGATCAGGCAAATCGCATAAAAGAATAGAGTGTCAGGCAGGGGTTGCAAAGAATACAAGCCCACTCCTGATCAAATATGGCCACCAGTGCTTTAGCCCAATGTTGCCATGAGGGACTGGGAGGGTTTCAGTAATTCTAACACCACCTACTTCTTATGTAGCCTTGGGCAAGTTTCTTAATGTCTCCATGTCTCTGAAATATACGATGATAACATTATTTAACTCATAGGATAAATAATGAAAATTAATTCAATTTATTGTGTCAAGAGTTAGGGACACAGTATATGCTCACTAAGTATTATCTGTTGTTAACAATATTATAATAAGTATTCACATATAACTATCAGGGTTCATCTGACTTCCAAATGATGATTAGAAGTGCAGATACTTTGAGTATTTTTTTCTTTTCTTTTTACATAGAAATGTATGTATGTAAGGTGTACAACATGATTTGATCTACATGTACACAGTAAAATAATTACTACAGTCAAGTTAATTAACGATCTTTTCCTCACAGTTACCATTTTTTGTGTATGTGATGAGAGTGTCTGAAATCTACTCTCTTAGCAAATTTCCAGTATTTGGTACTGTACTACTAAGAATAGTCATCTGGCTGTGCATTAGATCTGGATTTACACATCATACGTACCTGCAGATCTGTACCCTTGGCCAAGATCTGCTTATTTCTCATACCGCCTCACCCTATGAACCAGTTTTCTACTCTCTGCTTCTACATATTCAGCTTTTTTAGATTCTGCTTATGAGTGAGAGCATGCATTTTGTTCCTTTCTGTGCCTGGCATTTCTTGATTTAAATGTTGGCAGCAAGGGGAGAGGGTATAACTCAGTGGTAGAGTGCATACTTAGCATGAACGAGGTCCTGGATCGAATCCTCAGGACCACCACTTTAAATAAATAAATAAATAAACAAACAAACAAACAAACCTAATTACCTCCCCTCGGGGAAAAAAATACAGTTAAATGTTGGCAGCAGATCCATGAGTTTTTTTTTTTTTTTTCCCCAAACATTGTTTAGACCTCCCAAAACAATTTGTGTTTGCTTGTTTGTTTGTTTATTTGGGGGGGGGTAGTTAGGTATGTTTGTTTGTTTGTTTGTTTGTTTGTTTGTTTGTTTATTAATGGAGGTACTGGGGATTGAACCCAGTGGTAGAGTGCTAAGCATGCACTCTACCACTGAGCTCTATCCTCCCCTTCAAAACAACTTTATGGGAGATATTTAGGCAAGAAATGATCATGTTTCAACTCTGGTCTACATTCTCTCTCTCTGACACTCCCATTCACCCATTCCCTTTAGTCTTGCCCTCTCATAGAGTCCTTCTTCCTCATGTTCCTTGGTTAGTCAATGTCTTCCCAGCCAGTGTCAGACCTTACCTTCTGGTTTAGAAGGAAGAACATTCATGGCTGATTTTTGAGAGCAAGGAAGTAGGAGAGCTTAGCCCAACACAGAAGATAGAAGACTCCTACAGTACTGATGCCCAGTGTTCCTACTTAGCTTGCAGGTGAGAAAGAGTGTGAAGCCCAAACTGATTTTGTAGCAGTTAACATACAACGCAGGGTCCTGCACTGGTAGCATCTGAGAGGACTTTCATGGTCTAGCTCTGCAAAGGGAGGTGCTGGGCCCTTGCAGAACTTCTTATTTTTTGTATTCTTCCCTCATCACCACAGCACTGCTGCCCACATGGTTTCATGTTCTCAGTGCTTGGCACTAATTAAGATGTCACACAGACTTAAATATAGATATGCATATGTTTAGGGACAGTGAATTTCCAAGTCACTGCAGGGTAAAGAGAGAGGCAGTGGGTTAGGCCTAAAAAACATAATATATTCTCTTCCTTAACCAAACTTGCAGTTGGTCAAGGGGTCAAGAGGTCATCTGTGCCAGTATGGACCTCCAGTGTTCTTGGAGACCCACACATGACCTATAATCCAACAATCTCTGTAGTCTAAGCTAGAGAGAGTCTTTTTTTATTCTGAACTTGTTTCCAAATTTTTCTTTCCTTCTTTCTCTTCCACATGTTTCTAAGGAGCTGCAACCATATTGAGGAGGCATAGTCTGCAGCTGTGGCTTGAGCCCTGATTTGCAGTCTCCGAGGCATGAAAGTGGGGAGCAGGGGCAGGTTAGCCCACTTCTGTTTCTTGGGCCCGCAGTGGGTGTCTGGGTTGGTGTTCTGTTGTAGAAAGAGCACAGTCTTTTTAGTAACAGCAGAACCGGGCCCACATTCTAACTTCACTTCACTGCTTGCTAGCTCTGTGCCCTTGCGCAGATTATTCCACCCCTTTGATGTTCAAGCCCCCCACACTTAAGAAGAGACAGCATAACCTAGACAGTAGGGGAGCCCAGACAACTTGATCTGGTTTCAGATGACAAACTGGCTACTTTTTATGTATGTGCCTTCAAGAAATTTTCTTACATTTTCTATGCCTTGGTTTCCTCATCAGTTAAGAAATATGAATGGACGTCTGAATATTGGTATGAGGATAAATTAAGTTAATTCATATAATGAACTTAAGTTGTATCTTAGTGTATACTAAATACTCTAGAAAGATCACTTACCATTAGCATGAATTACAGTATGCTTCATGACATATACTTCACAGAATTACCATATTAAGTTAGATTATTTAAATACCCTACAATGGTACTTGATATATAGAAAGATTTCAGTAAGTATTAATTCCCATCCCCTTTTAATTTTCCCCTAGACTACATCTCCTCTATTTCTCCAAGTATCTCTCCTATGGTCTCTTGTTCTTTAATCATCCTGTTCAACTTCCAGTCAGATTCTTAGTGGACCTCTTATGCTTCAGAATCATACTCTGTGTGAAGTGAGACTTTCTGAAAGTGCAAAGTTGCTGTCAGCCACCTTCATCCCGCCTGTGGCTTCAGGTGTTTCAGCCCTAAAGCTAAGCTCTGGGCTGTGACCACAGCACCTGGGAAGATGGCCCTACTGAGGGAGGGGAAGGCTCCTGTTGTACAATGCATCAGGCCTTTGTTAAATTATAAATCAGGCTTTGAGACAGTCTCTACCTTTTCAAGAGTGGTTGGTGTTATTTTCTAGAATTTACCTGCTGCTTTGAGACATCGGGTCCTGAAGGAGCCCGTAGCCCTGGCCTGAATTGCTATCACTGGTCCAGACCGTGTGTATCTCTTTTCATCCTCAGTAACCCCATAAGATAGATGTAGTTATTATCTGTATTTTATAGATGCCAAGACTAAGCTCAGAGGAATCAAGGCATTAGCCCCTGGTTGAAGGGAAGGTGAGTCTCACATGGTAGAAGAATGTAAACTGCTGCTAGGCTGTGCCTTCCTCCTCTTCCCCATGCTCACCTCTGTACGCACAGCCCATCTGCCCTGAGATGCATGGCTCCACCCGGAGCCGCCAACCTGACCACCACCTATCAGAGCCCACAGACCTGTAGCCCTTCTGGGCTCTGATATCTGGCAGCTAGCCTTGGCCCTGCCCTCTCTGTGACCTCTGATAAACACATCTTGCCCCCCAGCTCCCAAAGTCACTAAGGGGACCTTGGGTTTGCTGAGTCAAAACTCAAGGAAGGTCAAGCCCTAAGAAACTCTTGTGCCCAAAGTTACAGTCATCGGCTTCTCCAGGCTTACCTCCTTCATCCACAGCCCGTCCCCTGCTTCCCCAGGCCTGTCCAGCTAATGCTCCTCAGAGGTGCAGCAAAGGGCTTATGAGCAGTAGACTCAGAATCTGACTTGGGTCCAAGAGCTAACGGTCATTGATTGCCTCTTACATGTCTGATCTTAGGCACATGCCTTGACTCCTCTGAGCTCAGTCTTGTCATCTAAAAATGGGAATAAGAATTGTATCCATTTTCTGGAGTTAGTATGAGGTTGAGGTTGGAAGGAAATATGACACACTGTGAAGCAGGAGCTTAACCGATTAGACTTTAGAACAGAACAGATCTCAGTAAAGAGAGGTAGATTTCATCATCCATTCATCCTGTCCATCTTCCCCCACAGCTCTCCTACTCACTCTCCATCTCCTCATTACCCTTTACTCCCCCTCATTCTCTCTTACTTAGAGGGATTTCAGATATTTAGAATGGGATTTGGGGATAAGCCATTAATAAGAGGAGTCTTTTCTTGAAGGAAGCATCATCATCAAATGGATGATCTCAGCAGGGTTCACGGAGAGGAGGGAGGATCATGGTCAATGGCAGAGGGTAAGGAAGGAACCCTGAGCCCCTGGACCTAGGAAACTGAGAGTAGGAAGCTGAGGACCACTTCTAGATAGTGGGAGGGTCTCCTCAGGGGGAACTCCTACAACCAAGAGGGGCACAGACAGGGAGAAACAGTTTGTGGATGGAGGTGAGGACATTCTGACAGGACAGGCTGAAAAGAGGGTCTCGGAGGTTTGGAGCAGGGGGCTCCCATCCCATGAAGGAAGCCTGCTCTGTGTAGGCAGCACGTCTCTCTCCTCTACCTCATCTGTGGGGCTCCTGGTTTTAAGCCAGGCTTCGCAAAGCACTGAATTCCCATCTGCGGGAGCCCTGAATGGGGAGGGAGCGTTGTGGTTTCCACTTCACTCAGAACTCTTTCTTCTTCCGCTGCCCCATCTGCCTCAACACATCCACTTGATAATTCGATTCCTCCAGTTGAGAAGTGTGGGGAGAACCCTCTCTCCTGTGCGTCCGTCATTGTGTATACGGTGGGGGAGCAGAGAACACAATTTAACGGCACAGGTCTTCACGGAGCTACGTGAGGCTGGGAATTCATCGAGAACAACCTTCTGCCTAGGGTAGGAATTCCCTCTGAAACACCCATTTCATACAGTTACAGATGAAGCCCTTTCTTTCATGGGAAGGAGTGCCTGGCTTTTCCACTGAGCCCTGGTTTTTTGTTAGACAACAGAATATGTACAAAGTTCTAACGCAAATGAAAATCCTTTTGTCCTGGTCATAAAGTATAACTCAGATCCCTGTTCCAGAGGATAACCTTTCCATGTTGGAGTATTCACACATCTGTTAAACCCCAACTGCATTCATTATAACACATCTTAGTGATATAACAGTGAGTCAGACAGTCACAGCCCTTGACTTCACAAAGCTAACTGTTTAACTGAAGACGGCCATCTTTGCCACCACCCTTTCCCCAATCGGTCTACTCTTCCCTGACCTCAGAGAAATAAGTTAAGTGATTTAAATTATGCAAAATACTTACTGCAATGTCGAGCCCATAAGCAAGGCTTCAGTAAATGTCTGTTATTTTGTTATTACTGTTAAATGAACAGATGTAAGTACAGAATAAGATAGTTGTTGGCTGGAGCAAGCATGATTGCAGTTAGACACAATAAAAACCAATGTTTCTGGAGTACTTGGCATCTGTAAGGCACTACTTTAAACCCTTTTCGTATATTAACTAAGTCAATGTCACGACAATCTTAGGAGGATGTTAAAACCCTGTTTTACAGGTGGGAGAACTGAGTCATACAACTAGTAAGAGGTGCTGGATTCAGCCACTCAGACAGTCTGATTCCAGAGTCTGCTCTTAACCGCTGTTCTCTACTCCCTAAGACTCCCCTGCAGTAAAGGGTTGAAAATTTGAAAAGAGTTAGTGGAGATGGTGATGTGGGGAGGGTGTCGAGCTCTTTCCTAGAGGTATGAGAAGGGACGGGAAGGGGCATCCCTTCTCCTCCTCACGGGAGCCAGCACACACACGCATCCAGTTCCCAGGGGGCCTGGGTAAACAGGAGAATTTCATGGCTGAACGAGAGGACCTGAGGATGCTGTGTTAATTGAGACACGTTAGGTTCAAGGACAGTCCTGGTTTGAGAGTTGAGGGGGTTCATGAATTTGACCAACAGAAATTTTCTCTTAGCAAAAGGGCCATTTACTAGAGTAAATGCTGTTTACAGAAGAGGAAATTGAAGCTCAGAGAAGGGTGGGGACTTTCTAAGTCTGATTTAATTTGTCACGGAAATACCCAGGCTGGGACTCGAAGCTCTTGTCTTGCTCTCCCTGGCACTATCCCTGAGCCCCTTTGCCTTTACCTGTGCTCCTTCCGGGAGAAGGAAGAGATGGAATCTACAACATCTTAGGTAGTTTCCAGGCCGCAGCCAGGGCTGGGGGGCTCCTGGTTATTTCTTTAAAAATAAATATGCCATTTACAAAACAGAAACAGACTCACAGACATAGAAAACAAACTTACAGTTACCAGGGGGGAAAGGAGTGAGTGGGAAGGGATAAATTGGGAGTTCGAGATTTGCAGATACTAACTACTATATATAAAATAAATAAACAAGTTTCTACTGTATAGCACAGGGAACTATATTCAGTATCTTGTAGTCACCTATAATGAAGAAGAATATGAAAAACAATATGTATGTATATGTATGACTGAAACATTGTGCTGTACACCAGAAAAAGACACAATATTGTAAACTGTACTTCAATTAAAAAATTTTTTTTAAAGCAGAGGAAAAAAATAAATATGCCATTTAAATACAGAAATAAGCAAACTCTACTCAGGGCCTTGGGGGGAGAGGCCACCCATCCTGGGTCCTGGCCCTACAGATAGTGTTATCGGAGCCCTGAGAGGGCCCCTCCCATGGCCAGGCCTTGGAGTGAGTCAGCCTAGCACCAGGGCAGGACAAGCCCTATCATTCTGACCTGGATGCCGAGTGGGAGAGAGGAGTAAGGACTCATAGTCCATAAACTCAGGCTATGATTATTTCCCCTCTGAGAAAAGGAGAGGTGCTAGAGATCTCTGTATACCCTACTTCCCTTTTTGTGTGCCTGAGCCGCAAAGAGCTCTCTGCTCACAGAGTGATGGTGAGGTCTTTGCACTACAGGCTGTCTGGTCCAAACCCTTGTCTTGCCCCACACACCAGTCACAGACAATAGCCATCCTACTAGGTCCGCATGCTTGTCTTGGCATAAAAGTAAAGGAATCATTGAAAAATTTACTCTTTTGATTTTTTTTTTCTGTTCCTCTTACATCAATGGCTCAATGGAAAAAGTGTAATAATCTTCTTTCCACAAATTGATAATAGATTTAATATCACAACAACTTTCTTAGAGTTTGTACAAATTCACAGTAGTTTTTAATTGTTAGTGTCTGGGAAGATTACATTATGGTGAATAAAAGAGAAAGCCATACAAGTTCAGAAAATAAATCCTATCATCTCTAGACCTCAGTTTTTTGTCAATAATATAAATATTATGAAACTACCAAAATTATTGTGATGATGTATATACAGCACCTAGTCCTAGGCCTGACACAGGATAGAAAATCAAAGAAAGGCTTTGCAGATGAGTATTTTAATGACTGTGTCCTGACCCTGACTGAAGGATAGTAAACAGTGAACAATACATCGTTAATGTTCAAAAAAAAGTAACTAGGGCTGGGTCGGGATGGAGGTCAGAATTCAATTTTTAACAACTCAAGAGAGCTTGGCTCTTTATAACCATGGAAACTGGATTGGAATGAGTCGTCTGAGGTCCTATAGTTCCTGTTTAACTGTCGTCAGGTAGAAGTCTCTGCAAAGAACTAGTGGTCCAAAAAAACAAATAAAAAAAAAAAACCCAAAAAATCCCCCAAAAGCAAAAAAAAAACAAAGACCCCAAACCATAAACAAACAGACAATGAAACACTGCCTGGTGGTAGATATTATTTCTCATAAAAAAACTGCAGCCAAGTCCTTATCCTGTTGCCTGAAGTCAGCATAGAATGACCCCTACCCACCTTCAGAATGAGAGAAGACTCAGCTTTGGGACTGTGACTTTGGCGGCTGACATACTGTTCTCTGTCTACAAGTTCAACTTTCCTGCCTGCTTATGAGGCCTGTCATAGTAGGAGTGGGGCTGAAAATGTTGAGAAGCTGGGATCTCAGATTCAGGGAAAAGAGGAGATATTCGTGTTCATTCCCCATTTTTTCTTTTTCTTTTTTGTTGAAGTACAGTTGATTTGCAATATTAGTTTCAGGTGTACAGCATAGTGATTCAGCATTTTACAGATTATACTTCATTAAAAGTTATTACAAGATAATGGCTTTGATTCTTTGTGCTATATAATATATCCTTGTTACTTATCTATTTTATACATAGTAGTTTGTATCTCTTAATCTCATACACCTAATTTGTCTCTCCCCCTTCCCTCTCCCCACTGGTAACCACTAGTTTGTTTTCTATGTCTGTGGGTCTCTTTCTGTTTTGCACATACACTTACTTGTATTATTTTTTGATTTCACACTTAAGTGGTATCATACTGTTCATTCTGAATTAACATGCTCTTGAAACTTTTTAGTCCAATCATCTATGAAGCATGAGTTGTGGATCAGAAATTGTTTTTTAAAAAAATACTTTGTCTTCTTTTGATGTTAAATTCTAAAGTAGACACTGATAAATTAAGGAAGACTATGTATCTCAGATCTGAGACTAGGGCTTTTTATACAGTAGGGAAACAATTATGAAGGGAAGCATTTAATTCATGTATATATTAATCTATCCATCTATCTATCATATTTCTTCATTCATTCATTCATTCATAAATATAACAAAAAACTTAGTGTGTAGAACAGTATGGAACTGCTCGGGGCTTCATGTGTTTTCCGGATTGTGGAAGTACAACTCTGCCGCTCCCTTGTGGTCACCAGATACCCTACAAGTCTCTGGTTTCTTGTCAACTGCTTAATTTTGAGATGCTTTTGAGGGCGTAAACTCCATCCTCTCTGTAATTCAGTATCCCCATGATAACCACAGAATAATAATAATTTTCAAAATAGCAGAATAGTGTTATGTGGAGGAGGACAGCATCTAAAATTAGACAAACTGCAATTTGAGTTTAGTCTTTGGAACATGTATATGACATTGAGCAATTTAACTTACATGAATTTGGAGATCTTTAGTATGAAATTCGGATGTGTTTGCCATCTAGTGTTTAAATTAGAACTTAATGATCTAATGCATCAACAGATTTATTATAGAGACTAGCATAAAGTAAGAACCTTATAAATGTTACCTATTAATATATATATTTAAGCACCTTCAGCATATCAATTACTGCTCTGAGTTTTATATGCAATATCTCAATCATTAATATACTACACAGTGAGCGTTTCTCCCCCTTTTCCAAATGAGTAAAGTATAACTTAGAATATGTAAGAAAATATCCAAACATTTATATAGCTAGAAAATAATTTCACTTATAGAGTACTCTAACAATACAAATACATATAAACTAAAAATTGAAAGGTCTCATGCAGCCTTACCTTCCTAATCTCATTCCTCTCCTTGGAGGAAATCAGTCTTAGCTGTCTAGCGTGACTATTTCCAAATATATTTATGATATTTGGGGGAGGAGGAGGCTCTGATGGAGAGGGAGGGAGAAGAGGAAGGGAAGAGTGATGGAGGTGTGGGGAAAAAAATATTCAATATTTGTTTCTTTAACTCTTGAAAAAGCTCTTTCCATTACATTAAATTGAAGGTAATATTATCTTTTCTGCAATCCTGGGGTAAAAGAAGACAGGCTAATATCTAAAATCATTTTGTATCTCTGTAATTCTGTCTCCACATCTGTAGAAAGGGGGTTACAATAGTACCTGACTCACAGAATTAATAATGAGGTGGGGGTTGGGGGTAGAGCTCAGTGATAGAGCACGTGCTTGGTGTGCATGAGGTCCTGTGTTCGATCCCCAGTGCCTCTGTTAAGGGAAAAAGAAAAATAAATTTTAAATAATGAGTTAGCATATTGTTCATGCCTTGTACATAGAGTCAGCAGAATAATTAGATTATTATTACTATTACAAGGAGTGTTATTAGTGTTATTATCTTTGAAATACCCTGGTGTGTGTATTGAGGGTGTGAGAAGTTGGAGCCAGGACATAGGATCACAGATGGGTAGAGGTAGGAATAAAGAATACAGAATGGAATTATGTTGTCAAGGGTTTAACATAGGTCTTTTTCTGAAAAGAGAAAAAGAAAGTTAGTCCCTTCCAGAGAACGGCATGGCAAAAGTAACATTTTTTCAAGGAGAGAGATGTGGGAGCAGGAAGTGAAAAGCTGTTAGCTCTTCATAGAAGAAAAGAACAGGGAGGATATAACAGCCAATGATTGTGATGCTAACCATGCAGATGACTCTGGCAGTAAAGATGGCGGCATAACGCAGGTAGGAGCAGGTACCCACATGGTAGTCAAAGGGTTTGGCCATCAGTACAGAGGATTCCATAAAGGATAATATAAGGAGGAAACATTATTGGACATAAGCTTGAAAGCTAAACTCTGTGGCACTGAAACACAGGATCCCATAACTGTGGGGAGGATGGGTAGAACTAAAGACCAGATGCATTTAAGCCCATGTGGAAAGGAACATCAGTTCATCAGGGAAGGATCCTTCCTGACATTGGCCAGAATGGCCGTGCTGCCCACGGGGACGTGTAGAGAAACCGAGGGGGTGGGGATCCAGGCAGGGAGAGCTAGGGATGCCTGTGAGATTGAAGTAGAAGATTCTTGGTGTGAGTCACCTTGGGCGTGACTGGTAAAGGCACTGCAGAGGCCTTTTGTCTTAAATCTATTCAGAAATCTGGGTCAAAGTTCAAACGTGAGACAAATAAATTTGCAACCAGTGGATTTAGGGAAAGTGCAAAGATCCTTTACATGTTTCTCAAGAGAAGCTGTTCATCCTATACCCACATGGTGATGAGCAGAATGCCGAGGAGAACTCTCACTCAGAACTTTCGGGAACCATGCCAATGGACAGGCACACTGCTCTATGGATTGACTTGTGGGCTGGCATTAGATAAACCTCCTTTCTTCCTACATAGAGTAAAGCGTGGTTCATCTAGAAGTATTTTGAAAGCTAGTTCCTAGTTTTCAATGGATAAATACTCTAAGTACCAATCATTTGTTACAAAGAAGAATAAAGTTTCTTCTGTAGAAATAAGGTTCAATGCAAATTTAAAAGAGGAGAGAACATATTGTGCTTATTCATTTGAGGTAGACTGTGGGAAAGGGTGTCAGGGAAATAAAAACAAGAGCTATTTCTAAAGGAAGCAGCAAGAACAAAGTCACAAATGGGAAATCCCCAGTCATGTCCAGAGGTTTCTGATTGGCATATAATGTATGCACTTGCATAAAAAATGTTCAAGAAAGTTCCGAACAATTTGAGAATCTCAGAGTTCATAGGACATTTAGAGGCTTTGTACAATCATCTACGTTTTGCCTGAATATTTAAATGCTGGTAAATAATTTTGCTGCTTTTTCTCAGATATTTATGGTGGTGGGCAATCTATGAGATAGTCTGTTCCATTAGTGGACAACTCCGATTGTTGAAGATGTCTTTCCTATATTGCTCTAAAAATGTACCTTCTTGTAACTTCCCACAATAGATTTTAGTTATTTTATATAAAGGAACACAGAATAGGAATTGTTATTTTTTCATCAAAATGCCACTTTTATATAGATCTGTTATCTACCCATCTCATTTTCTTTATATGAACTTTAGTTCTTCTAATCCCTTCTCAATTTCTGTCTGTAATTATAAAGCCTTTGTCACCGTTAACTGTTTTCCTCTCTCCAGTTCTTTTGTAGGTATAGATTCCTACCTCAATTCATATTTAATAATAGGTTAATGGATGCATTTTCAGCACTCAAAGGCAAGTTTAGGTTAAAACATCTAACCGGCATAAATATCACCTTTCAAAATGTGTTTGTTGTCTTCATCTGTTCCACCATGACAATGTGATAAGACACAGAAAGGGAATTTCTGTACATTTTCTCTTTTAAAGTCACTCCATATTAGTGAACTCTGATCTGCCTCTGACAGTGTGAGCTGACCATCCTTTCTATGATCCCCAAAACTTCTGATGAATATGCTGCATTTTTTATAGCTCATTTCTACGTATATCAAATCTGTGTTTGCACATCTTTCTCCCTAACTCGGCTACACAGCCCTTTAAGTTAGGGATTATATTTAATTCACCTTTGTTTCTCAAGTACCTATTGTAAGACCTGTTACACTTAATGAATTTAGACAATGAATTTTGGTGAATGGGTAAATTTTGAATGATCCCTCAGGTATTTATTAGATGTTTACTATGATACACACTTAACCATTGAGATTCAGGGAAGTAGACAGTGATGCCCAGGCATAGAGATTACAGAGAAACAGACATCCACAGACAAAGTAGTTGACACCTCTAGGCGCACGGGAGGACTTACGAGCAAACAGGCCCACGTTGCTCACACACTGTTCAGACATATAGCCCATTCACACAGTCAGGCATGATGTGGATCTTACGTATTCTCATAAACATTGCCTTGCCAATCTCCTTCTTCTTAGGGTCACCCACCCTCACATGCCCTTTGGATGTGATACCTCATGTTTTATACTCCTCACCCAAGTCGTCAGCAGGTGTGCAAAGTCCCTTTTAAAGTGTGACACATGGACTAACTATTCTGTTTTCATCTGACCAGAACACCAAAGACAGAAAACTTTCCCCTCACTTGTACCACAAACTCTTTTTGTATTGATATTATCTTATTAAATTTCATGATGTATGATTTTGGGTAAAGTCCTTAACTTATCCAAGGAACCCACCTAAGTCTCAATCTCTTCATCTGTATATTAGGAACTGTAATGAAAAGTTACTCAAATCAAAGCCCAATGCTCTAGGCAGAACAACAACAAAAGCTTAAGAATTTTTGTGAAGATGAATTAGATAAAGGTTTGAAGCTCTCAGGGCATTGAGTAGTAACAGTAAGATTTGACTATGTAATTGACTTTATCCTATTACCGGTATACACTGAGCTCCTGTGAGGAGCCAGATTCCACACCTCAGCTTTTCAAGCCCCCTTACAGATACCTTATTTCCCACTTAAAGTTATAGAGTTGAAGCTTAATCTTAAGGGCAGTACCTATGCTTATCCCTATCACAGTTCATTATGCTAGTTTTGTTCCCTTGCCCTATCTGTCAACAATACTTTTGGATCCAGCTGTTCAGCAGTGATAACGTTTGACAATCATGCCAAGAGGCTGGGGTGGGCTATCAGAGGAGCCAAGGCTAGTGAGTGCTCTAAAGGGAATCGGTAAGAAGTCAGATAAAGGGAGTGCTTGGGGAAGATGTCTCATGAAAGCACGTCCATAAGATGGACAGGAAATAAGGAGAGAAATTTTATATATATTACATATACATATATAATATAGAAACACCGAGGAACGTGGGATTTCTAGAAGGTGCATGAGTAAGAGAGGGACAAAGATAGGAGGATCTGGCATCTAAAATTTGGTTGTGGGAGATTTCTGGCTGAGGGAAATGTCTTACAGACAGGGAAAGGGCGATCAAAGTGGAACGTGAGTGGAGGCTCACACAAACCAATTAAAAATTACTTGGAAACTTTTATGACAGGAAAGGACAGGAAAACAGTTAATATCCGTGTAATGGAATATCCATATAAGAACTACCTCTCAACAATGAAAGGGGAATAAACTATTGACAAACACAACAACTTAAATGAATTTCAAAGGCATTGTGCTAAGTGAAAGAAGTTAATCTTTAAAAAAACTGCATGTCACATGATTTTTCATATGACATTTTTTAAAAAACAAACGTGATTGTCAGGGGTTGGGGTGAAGAGTATAACTGTAAAACATAGTGAGAGGGAGTTATGTTAGGATGTGGGAAGTGCTCTGCATCCTGCATTAGTAAGTTTTATGGTATGCTAATTAAGAGAGAGGAAAGAGAGTGAGAGATTGAGAGAGAAGGTCCAATAACCTTGTTTCACAGATGGAGAAACTGGGGACTGAGGTGAGGACTGGGGAAGATCCCATGGCCAGAGAGTGTTTCTGGAGACACCCCACTCACACACGCACACACACAGGTGTATGCAGAGTCATGCCCATGCTCACAAACCACCCACAAAGGAAGGGGAAGAGGACAGATCTAGAGAAAGGGCCTTTTAAGAGGTTTAGTAAAATGTTTGAAAATGTGGTGGTATTAATATATTTTTCACATTTCAGGCAAAAATATAAGTAAAGGAAAGAAAAATCAGAACATCTTCATTACCATGTTTACATCATGAAATGTCTGAAACGATCACTTCCCATTCATAAATCAGAATTGTTAAGTAATTGACAAATTCTGTATCCATAAACAGGATGTTTGACCACAGGTTTCTTTTTTATAGCACAGGGAACTATATTCAATACCTTGTAGTAACCTATAATGAAAAAGAATATGAAAATGAATATATGTGTGTATATGTATTACTGAAACACTAATGCTGTACACCAGAAATTGATACAACATTGTAAACTGACTATACTTCAATAAAAATTTTAAAAATAAATTTAAAAAACACAGGATGTTTGAAAGTTCAGTGTTGCTTAGATTTTGGGGGGCCCTTCTTAAGAACTGCTAAATGATCATGAACATGCAACAGATTAATTCATGTATAATTCTTGGAATAATGCCTGAACCAGGATGTTTGCTATGACTGTAAGAAATTGAAGTCTGTCACAAATTAAATAAATCAACCCTAGCCAGACTCCACAAATAACATGCTTTTTAAAGGACTACAATAACAGCTTTGGAGGGTTAGAGAATGGCAGGTAGTCATCTTTGGGAAGACCACAAGCTGATGGGGAAACACAATTACTGCCCTGGCTGAACTCAGGGTATGCTAGGGATTAAACTGTCCTGACTTGATAATCTCTCCAGAGGAAAGCATAGACATGCCTCCTGCTTTCAGGTCAGTACTAACTCAAGATCTTTCTGTGTAGGAGGGTTATAGGTTTAGCAAAACAAGTGGTAGAGGTCAGAGGAAAAACGGAGACTAAGAGACTTGTCTCAAAGCTGCACTTGTATGGAAAGACACTGTGTTTACTTAAATTGTACTGTAAATATCCTTATATATGACTGGATCAGTAGGTAACTATTGATTTATTAATGAAAAGTTTTTTTTTCAAAGCAAGGAATTATAAAAAAAAGAATGCATATGCTAAGAGTTTTATTTAAAATTAAAATCTATACATGTACATTTATTTTTAAAAATCAGTAATTTTCAATACTCATTCTGTCGTTTATCTCCACTGATTTTTTCCCATTTTTTATTGAAGCATAGTTGATTTACAGTGTTGTGTTAGTTTCTGGTATACAGCATAGTGATTCAATTATACATGTATATGTACCCATTCTTTTTCATTCCAGGTTACTATAAACTATTGAATATAGTTCCCTGTGCTATTGATACAGGCTGCTTAAAGATTAATAGATTGTAAAATCATATTATGGCATCACTTGTTACTAAGTTAGTAAATTTGGGTTCTCAACTTGATCCCAGTAACTTCTTATTTATATTTAGATATCTGTTTCTTTTTCTGAACATAAGAGTTCTGCAACCTAATTTTTTTCTAGCACATTGCCTCTAAATTTGTGTCCCACATTTATCGCTGTAGGCTGTCTTCTTATAACAATCAAGGGAACAACACTGTAGCTCCCTTTCTAATAATTTTTTGGAAATAGGGCAATACATTGCATTTGCCATTTTTACAAAAATCTTTTACATGACTTAAATGTTTTCCACCACCAAACTTTTTATTTTCTTGACATCCTTGTAGTGCTCAATTGGGGTGCAGTTTCCCTATATATAGTTCATTTTTTTAGAATGATGCCCATTTCAGACTAAATGGCAAAGGTAACTAGAAACCTATGTCCCTAAATGAAATACACGCAATATATCAACTTCATAAGAATAAGTGGTATGTAGAGAAAGACAACCAAAACCAAAATAACAATGAATAGAACCCTCATGTCCAGCTTTCCAAGGACCATCGCTAACCAGATGCATAATGACTAAATGCTGCAGGAGTAGACATGTATTAGTTTTGAGTTGTTCTGTATCCAAATATCCCTCCAAATTTGAAGGAATCTCTCATTATTTACCATTTCATTTTTGATTAGTTCCGCCCCACCACAGAAGCGAAAAGGAGAATTTTGCTCTCCCCAACCCCCAAATCCAGGGCACAGTCTCATCCAGGCTCTAATATGTAGATTCTACAACTTGGTTCAAAAATGATTAAAACAAAGCAAATTGAATCCTATAACTTGATTCAAAACTGATATGAAAAGAAAAGACTAACGTGTACAGAATGGACGTTGTAACAGTGGTGTCCTCAGGACTCAGGTTCATAGCTGCAGAAGTAGATCCTGTTTCTGCTAAAAGAGAATTGATGGACATTTACTACTTGTTTCATGGGAAATGCCTTGTTGCCTGAACATTTTGCGAGTAATTCTGAATGCCACCCTAATATTCTTCCAATTAAATGCCAATTGGAATCCAATTACTAGCTTAAAAGAGCCAGAGTCAATTTCTCTACCTGCAACTTCTATTGCTTATACATGTTTCTAAATAATACAGTAAATCTTATATGTCATATTTTTCACATTGAGGATTCACTGGCTCTTCATTGTTAGACAATGCATCTCTGTATACACTGCATTTAGGGAGAGGATAATGAAAGTGGAGGCAACTGATACTAGCTTTCTCCAGTGAAAATGATAGATGAGTTTTTTCCCTGTTGAAGTTACTGGAATATTCTTAGAGTGCTCACTGCCTCGAGAGAACATCAGTATGGAGAGTCCCTTAGGTGAGACAGAGAGAATCTAGACTGGACTGATTATTTCCATAAGTTTTCAATCAGCAAATAGAATGTGGGAAGGAGGTTCAAGTAGAAGAATCAGCTTAGAAATAGAAAGAAACAGCAGTCTTCAGAGAGCAATGAACATTATAACTTTTTTGGCCACCTACTCATAACCAAACTAGATCCATTTAATAGCACAGAACTAACAGTAGATGAATAAGTTAATTATCTATAACATTAACAATAGACTGTAGACCACAGTTCAACCAAAATGAACAGCATAAAGACTTAAAGAGTTCGAAGAAGGTTGAAGGAAGAAACTATTGTTATCAGTGCATAACATTACTTTTGCCAGGTTTTCTGCCCTGATTAGCAGGAAAATGTCGTAAAGTAAAAAAGCCCTGAGTTCTTTTATGTAAGAAGCAAGGGAGGAGAGATGGAAACCTGGGGTGAAATATCAGGAGGTACAGTA
The DNA here is from genome assembly GCF_036321535.1 of Camelus dromedarius. NCBI lineage: Eukaryota > Metazoa > Chordata > Mammalia > Artiodactyla > Camelidae > Camelus > Camelus dromedarius. Next base: position 45,390,179 of record NC_087447.1, on the reverse strand, counting down.
GAAAGCTGAAAAGAAGAAAATTAGTTGCGTGGGTGTACAGCAGCCTTTGGAATGAAGGAAAGGATTGATGGGGAATCTGGCTTCAACTAGCTGATAGGAGATTAGTTGGTTGCTATTGAAGTCTTAATCGTATCAGTTTCCCTCTAATGATAAAATACATGGATATGCTAAGGGAGACTGAAGTTTCAGAAATAAGCTTTCTAGAATTCTGTACATTTGCTAATTTTCCTCTCCAAAGTTTGTTTCCTTACAGAGCAACAGCATTTCCAATACAGTTAGATACAAAACATAGATACGAGAAAATGATAAATATGTCATTCTAATTTTTTTGTATAGAATACACAAAATGTACCTCCAAACTACCTCTTTTTTCAGATCACCCATGTTTGAACCAGGCTATTTTAGTCAGCTTATCTTGATGTTTTCTAAAGTAGTGCTTATTCTTCCTTTACAGACAGGATCTGAAATGTCCCATCTCACTCTTTCCTATATCCCTTTCCCCAAGGTCACTGGCACTTATACTCTTTATTGCAATATATATTATACATATTCTAACATAGTATTATATATTCTAATATGCATATTCTCACATGCAGATTAAAATATATAATATATTGTATATGCTATAATAAATATTCTAATGAAGGATTCTCTATCTGTTCAAGTCAATGTCTAGATTTATGTAATAATTAAAAATCTCATCTATCTCTGAAAAAAAAGGTATAAGTGTAAAAAAAGTATGCGTATAAAAACTAGGTTCTCTTCCAATAATAGGAAAGGCAAAAAAATCCTAGAGATCTCAAGATTCTGAAATAGAGTCTCAAGCCCTACTGTGCACAGAAAATAGGCAAACAATGCTTCTCTGAATCTGCTTGGTCTTGATGCTGTATATTATGGGGTTCATGAATGGAGGAAAGAGAAAGTAGACATAGCTCATGGTAACGTGGACCACATGTGGGGCATGCTTCCCAAACCTGTGGATGAAAGTCAGGCCAATCACTGTGATGTAAAAGACTAGGACACAGCTGATATGGGAGACACACGTGTTGAGGGCCTTAGCTCGTGCCTCTCCTGAGGCAATGACCATCACTGTCTTAAGGATGAGGATATAAGAGAAGAAGATAATCAGAGCATCTAGGAAGAAAGTCAAAGCAACCAGAATAACTGGGTATACATGATTAAAGGTAATATCGGCACAGGCGAGTTTCATGACATCCTGATGGAGGCAAAAGGCATGGGAAAGAACATGGGAATGGCAATATGGGAACCAAAAAAGCAGCAGAATTGGGGGCACAAGCGATAAAAAGCCCCTTATTATTACCCCCAATCCTACCTTCATCACCCGAGAATTGGTAAGAATGGAGTTGTACCTCAGAGGGGTGCGGATGGCAATGAAACGGTCATAGGCCATGGCAAGCAAGACACCTGATTCTACAATGGAAAGGGAGTGAATGAAATAGGCCTGCAGGAAGCAGGCCCCATGGCTTATGTCTCGGTGATTCACCCATAAGACACCCATTACTGTTGGCATCGTGGTCAATGTCACCATCAGATCTGCGGGGAGCCACCTCATAACCTGAGGGCTGAAAGCAAAGACAAAAGGCCTAAAAACCTTAAAGTGCTGGAAGCAGGGCTCTGGGAATGATCAAAGAGACATTCCCTGTCCCGCCACCCCGAGAGTTAATAAAGATATATAGCCACCAAATGTTTTTCTTTAAGATGCTCTGCTTCAGAGAGGTTAAGGAATTTAGGTAAGTAGGATCTAGTTTATGGCCGGAGTGATAAGGATCTTAAAAGCTATAGTTAAAATGTTTTGCTAGAATTTGTAAACCTTAAAGATTGAGACATTTGTCTTATACAACTGGACATGTAGTAAATCAATAAAAGTAGAAATAGTATATAAGTAACTTTAAAAATAAAGCGGACGGCAACTTTTAGCCTAGCGTCTTGCAGGCTTGAAGTGCATCCCTCTCGACCCCACTCTTTGTCTTGTCTCTTTCTTTCTCAGTCTCTCAGCCATGCTATCAGGACCTGTTGATTTGCCAGCTGGCCCCGGCAAGATCTGTGCCTGCCAGCATGGCAAGGAAATAGTACATGGGTTCATGAAGACCATGGTCATCCTTGATGAGGTAGAGGAGGGTACCATTGCCAAGAAGCACAGAGATGTAGACTGCAAAGAAGGGGATGGAGATCCAGTGATGGGCTGCCTCCAGACCTGGGAAGCCAGTCAGCAGAAAGGGGGCAGCACTCCTCTTGGGCCACATAGTATGTGCACAGAGGGAGAGCAGCCTTCTAGAAACCTTCTACCCAGGAACCCAGGTTTTTCAGTTGGCACTGTCACCTCGTGGGAATATATCACAGTAGCCTCAATCACAATCTTTGTAGTTAGGATAATTACTTTGTATACGTATGTCTTTGAAATTATTTTCTTGTAGAAGAGAAATAGAGCTACAGAGGCTGTACTAAGGGTAAGGATGAAGGTCTTTTCCTAAGCTGTGTACAATGTTCGGTTAATGGCAAACATTTTCTCAATTAAAAGAAACACCAGGCTCCACTCTTATGCATACACTAGAAAATGTATGAAGCAATAATGGTAACAAAAAGAGAAGATAAATATATAGAAATGGACAGTAATTTTGCTTTACTAGACTATTGTTTTGTTTGGTGATAATTTTTCGATATACTTAATCTTGATTTTAATTTTCTATTTCACAATCATGATAGAGAACATTTTGTTAGAAAATGTTTGTTTTGTTTTTAAATTGAATGTCAGTGTTTTATAGAATTCTAACAAAAGACATAAACCTTCTGTGGAGAAAATGGAGAAGAGCAGACATGTCACCCTTAGATGAAACGCATTTACAGTTTTTCTGAAGCCCATCCATGTGTCCCCTATTAGAGATTCCAAACCTGCCTTGACACATTTGTCCTAATGAAAGGGCTGTGCTATAGGTGTTGACCATCCCAGGTGGTGTATGCCCCACTGTGCAGGCCTCTGGAAAATCTTTCTTTCTTTTTCTCTTGCCTGCATCTAACATCATCAGGGAGAGGAGTCATTTCGTATTTCCGTTCCTGGCACTCATCCACACCACAGTCTTGTTGCTGAAATGGTTCCTTGTTTCTGTCTTATTTGAGGACTTGGTCCAGATCTTTCCATCTCAAAAACTCTTGAGGAGTCTAGGTTAGAGAGTTTTTGTATGTAGAAGTCACCTCTCCAGAGTATGAACTTTCCTGCCACTTGGGAGATTCTTTGATGGCCCTCCTCTTTCTTCTTCTGGGAGACACTTAAACAATGTCTCCAAGTCTTTGATTCCCCAAGGATGTATTAGGAAAATGAAAATTCAAATGTCACACTGGTGTGAGGATGCCAAGGTTGACCCCCTGTGGGAATGCCACACAAGTGTGAGGCTGTGACTTTATGATCTAAGCATCAGGATTTAGGAAATCCATGCACATCTTACTGTTACCTAAAGGTCAGAGGAGAGTAGTTCCTCTCAAGAGACATATGTGCCTTTGTTCCTAGGTCTTAGAATTTGTGAATCCCAATTGCATTTTTATCTTTCCTGTTTCTGTGGGGAAATCAGTTCTGACCCACAGAAACCTCAGTGGATCTGTGAACAGCCATGTGCATAAAGGACATCTTATATTGTGTCTTAATATTACTCTGTTTATATTCAGATTATTGCCCATTTGTGCCAAGTTCAGGGTGGTGGACTTGTTCATTTCATTCACAGAACTTCAAAATTCAGTGGGGGCTAGGAAAAAAATATTTCCACAAATTTACATAACACAGTCATCACTGCATGAAAGCTAGTGTGCTGTGAGGGGAGCATACCAGGTATATTTAGGATCTGGAAAAATCCTTAGAAGAAGTGCTATTTAAGCTGAAAAAAACCTTCGTTTTTCAATGTAGCATTGCTCTTAGCTCAGAGGGGAATCCAGTTGTTCATTATTCTCCCTTTATATTTGTGCCTTTTGCTAATTCTCCAATTCTAACTCATTGTTTCTTATTATAATTTATGTGTTATCTTGAGTATTTTGTTTAGCTGTTGACTTAGAAATGGCTGATATTTTTTTTCTTGAATAAACTCCAGTAAAAATCACTCAGTAGAAACCCTGATCCATCCTGTCCTCTCCCTGTATAGAAATGCAAAGACCCATGTGTTCTATGAGATTTTTTTAGTGTCAACAACTTCAGTCTTTTAGTCTATTGTCTTGTACCCTCTAACCTTTCAGCACATATTGACATAGTCCTAGCTTTTACTGTAGTTATTAATAATCAGGCAAAAAGATACACATACTAATATTTATTTCAATATATGACTATTTAATGAAGATGTTACTGGCTTCCCTTAAAAGCTAAGAGCTGCAGTACAGAATATTTCCAAAGGTCATTTTAATAGGTCACAACTTTATCATTTGGACTTTTTATCACCCTAGAATTTCCAAAATATTTTTAAATATTAAATTTTTTCTGATTGAAGGATGTGATACATAACTAGTAATCTTTCTTGGGGTTGGTGGCACTACTTTTCTTAAAATAAAATAATCCAGAATTTTAATACTGTATTATTTCCTCCCCAAATTTTATATACTTTTCTAAAATACCCGTAAATCCTGTTAACTTCAGATCCTAAATATATCTCATGTCTGTCCACTACGTGCATCTTTACTTGAGTAATTTTAGCTATTGGTATCTCTTTCTGAAACTGATGCACTGTCTTCTTTCTGATTTTCTTGTTCCCCTCCTGCCTCACTCAAATCCACACAGTTCCTGAGCTTATAATTTGTACACATCACTGAAATTATGCCTCTCCTTGCTTAGAAGTATTCAACAGCTTCTGGTGACTCTTTGGGTAAGCACCCAAACCCTTGCCATGACCAACAGCATGCTCTTGATTTGACGTCCTTTTTCCTCTCACCCTCTCCTTGAGAACTACCACCCTCTTCATGTCAGCCGTGTTCATGGAAGTCTCCATGATCTAGCCCACCTACATCCTCCCCACATACTGCTTTCTGCATAAAACATTCTTACCCCTATTTTCACCAGTTATTGTCTAATCTGCCCTCAGATCTCAGCTGAAGAGTCACTACTCAGGGAAACTTTCCCTTCCTTAGTCTTGATGTGATCCCTTTTGAGACCTATAGCCTCAAAGCCATTTGTTCTTTACATTTTGTCACTGGTCACAGGGATTGTTTTAAATTTAGTTTTGTTTTATTTTTTATTCTCCAGTGGGTTGTGATACACATAAGGCAGTATTTAATGTCTGTTTGCTTATAGCTAGATCATTTTTGTTTAGCATAATTTCTGTCCTTTGCCTTAAAATATCAGCCAAATGAATGAATAATATTAGTGCTATAACCTTTAAAAAAATAGATACAAGGAGGACTGACTTAAATGCCTTACTTTTCCCCAATTATTAACCTATGATAAAATAGAATATTAAAATAGAAGTTATGTGAAAAAAAAAAAGAAAATATATAAATAAACCTGGAATCAGGGAGGCCTTTATCATATGGACCCAAAATATCAATAAAGTAAATATAAATAAACTTATTTACATATTAAATTTTAAATTTTATATATAAAAAGATAAATAAAATGGAAATGTTTGCAATATAAATGGCCTACTAGGGTGCACTTATAATAAGTTCCCACAAATAAATTGGGAAAGCATGAACATCCTGACAGAATGACCAAGTGATATGATCACAGAAGTCCAGAGTAAGGCCTGCAGATGATTCAACAAACTGAACATGTGTTATGCTTTTTAACAATGAAAATTAATTGAATATGCAAGAAACATGATATCAGGCTGCATTTAATCTTCCAGGCATACCAAAAACGTTTCTATCCTCTATCTAGCATTTGGACACAAGAAGACAGGAAAATGAGAAAAAAAAAAAAAACCCAGAAACCTCACAGATGACAAACCTATAAATTTGAGGGTAGACTCCTGATAAGTTTTATAAGTGGCATTTTATACTTTGGAGAAGTGGAGGCGCCAAGGAGGTGTAGAGACTTAGTCAAATTCTATGGCCCTCCATTCAGAGCAATCTCAAATCCCCACCATCTTCTCTGGGCAATCCTCTACATCAGAGCTTAACTTCCAAATCTACGTTTAAATAAAAGGTGGAGAATGCCATATTGAATTTTCTTGATCTTGATGCTGTAGATGATAGGATTCATGAAAGGAGGAAAGAGGAAGTAGACGTAGCTCATTATAACGTGGGTCACCTGTGGCACATTCTTCCCAAACCTGTGGATGAATGACAGGCCCATCACAGTGACATAGAAGATGAGTACACAACTGATGTGGGAGATACAGGTATTGAGGGACTTGGCTCTCTCTTCATCAGAGGCTATGCCCATGACAGTCTTAAGAATTAGGATATAAGAGAAGAGAATGATCAGAGAATCTAGGAAGAATGTTAAAGAAATCAGAATTACAGGGTAAAGTCTATTGAAAGTTACGTCAGCACAGGCCAGTTTCATGACTTCTTGGTGAAGACAGAAAGCATGGGAGAGAACATGAGAGTGGCAATATGGAAATGAAAAAAGACGCAGGACTGCAGGCATGATGGATATAAAACCCCTCATAAAAGCTCCCATCCCTAACTTTACCACTCAAGTATTGGTGAGAATGGAAGTGTATCTCAAGGGATTGTGGATGGCAATGAAATGGTCATAGGCCATGGCAAGCAAGACACCCGATTCTACAATGGAAAGGGAGTGAATGAAATAGGCCTGCAGGAAGCAGGCCCCATGGCTTATGTCTCAGTGATTCACCCATAAGACACCCATTACCGTTGGCATCGTGGTCAATGTCATCATCAGATCTGTGCCTGCCAGCATGGCAAGGAAATAGTATATGGGTTCATGAAGACCGTGGTCATCCTTGATGAGGTAGAGGAGAATGCCATTGCCAAGTAGCACAGAGACGTAGACTGCAAAGAAGGGGATGGAGATCCAGTGATGGGCTGCCTCCAGACCTGGGAAGCCGGTCAGCAGAAAGGGGGCAGCACTCCTCTTGGGCCACATAGTATGTGCACAGGGGGAGAGCAGCCTTCTTGAAACCTTTTACCCAGGAACCCAGATTTTTCAGTGATAACGTAGCAAAGAAGCCTCCATCACAATCTTCATACTTGTGGATAATTAATTGATGAGATAAATGTAACTGCAAGTATTTTCCTGCAGAAGAGTAGAGATATGCATGTTACACTTAAGATGAGTTATACTGGTCTTTCCATAATTAGAAAAAAAAATATTAGGTTAGTGGTTAATTTTTTCTCAAATTAAAAGAAACATTTACATTAATTTTTCCTATTTCCTAATTTTTCCTATTTCCTATTCTCATATTGTGTGTATGCGTGGTTTTTTTTTTTTTTTTTTGCAACAATAGTGATAGCAACAACAAGCAAGATGAATAATTACAAAGGGGTAAGAATCTTACTTAACTGCTTTCTTGCTGTGATTGGTAACTTTAGGGGCACATTCAATTTTGATTTTAATTTTGTCTTTCACAATCATGATAAATACTTTCAGCTAAAATGCTTTTCTTTGTTTGCTTTTGAAACCGAGTATCAGTGTTGGATGGAATGCAATAAGCATTACCATCACTTCCAATTGCTTTGTCACTCCACCAGTTACCCCTTTCTAGAGGCTGGCTATCAGAAGCCATAGCCAGCCACAATTAACAATTAAGTACGAGGGTTTGTTGGACGTACAGCCTTGGAATCCACTTCCAACCCATTGAATCAAAATGCGCATTTTATCACAATCCCCAGGTGGTTCAGAAGCACAGTGATATCTGAGAAGCACTGCTCTAAACGTGTCATATCTATTCTGTCTTTGGAGGTAGATGCTTTTTTATTCTTCCACCTGACTGATTACTTCATTCCCTCCAAATATCCTCACATGATAGTTTTCATTGCTCCTTCGCCATTCACTGGTTCTCTTTCTGCATCCGCCCTTTCCAAAATTACTTGACGTTAATTGAAGGTTCAAGTTCTTTCTCTATGTCTCCTCATATCTCTATCTCTTTTTCTTCCAATACTTACCTCTTGATGAGCTGTTGCTCATGTGACCGGTCACATTATAATATTCTGAGAGCTGAAAGGTATCAGTCATCTACGCTATTTCCATTTTCTTGGTTCCCACAACCCAAAATAAAGAACCTAGTACCTTTTATGCTTAAGTCTTATTTTACCATAAATTCAGAAGCATCAAGACATGTCTCAGTACCGAGCAGTGGAATACTTCCCTCCTTCATAAGATATCCGTAATATCAGAAATAGATCAGAATCAGGACAAATCACAAAGAATCTAAATCTTGTGTAAGAGAATGCTCTGAGGTTGTGTCTGTATAAGCAGGATACTCATTGGGATAGAAATCACCAACACTGCAAGTTCCCTAAAATTAAAGCACAATTAAGTCACATAGAGGTTTAAATTATGATTATTATGCAAATGTTGTTTTATTCCTCAAAGCTTCTGGTTTGAAAACATGGATGAGAGAGTAATGTATAAAAGGAAGAGAAAGACAGATGGGTGAGATAGTGAACTATCCCCAGGGATAAAAATATGCAACAGTGCATAAGGTCCTGGATTCATCTAAGAAAAGAAATGCAGAATAATTAACTATATTTCCAGACTATAGAGACTTTGTAAAATTTCTGTGAGCTACTCCCTGAAAATTAGGTCTTTGCAGAGACATTTAATAAAACATTCAAGACCAAATCGACACATGTTTTTACTGTTTCTTATGAGCAGAACAATGTTTGAGAAACAGAGAGACTGTGTTTCTCTCCATAGCTAGGTGTGGGTCAGAAAAATAACAAGATACAGAGAAGGCTGTGGTTGCTCTTAGAAAAGCAGGTCATGTCCCTGAGCCTTTTGGAATAAAGAGAAAACACAAGGAGAAAACATCACAGGAGTAAAAGAGGACCCTGATATTTATCCAGAATAAAGTTTGTGGATTTCTAAGAGTACAAGATACTTTCTTCAAGGGGGCCAGGGAGGGTATAGCTCAGTGGTAGAGTGCACTCTTAGCAGGCACAAGGTCCTGGGTTCAATCCTCAGTACCTCCATTAAATCATTAAATAAATAAATAAACCGAATTACCTCCACTTAAAAAAAAAAAAAAAAAAAAAAAGGATACTGTCTTCAAGCTTAGGCATCCTATAGTCAGTTTCCTCAGATGTGAGACCATACTATATGCATCCTCCCAAGCCTGTATTATGTAGCAAAAATGCCATTAAAATAGCCTGGCTGTGTATGGGTTTATTTCCTGATAAATGTTAAGAAAATTATACCAGGTGCTTAATAATTACTTTGTCTGGCTATAGATGGGGAAACTATGATCCTGAAATTGATAGGCGGCTCCCAAGAGCGTGTATTTTCTTTAATGACCTCTTAGGGTTCTGGGGGTCTTGTCTTATCAATATCTGATGTACGGTCCTTCAAGGGACAATGTGTACATGAAAGTATAAACAGCCAGTAGAAGCATCATTTCTCTGTATCATCTGGGACAAGTGGAAAGTACCATTTTGACTCTGCACAGAATTTGGGAGCACATGCCACATGACTGCCACTGTGTTTATTGCACAGTCTCTGTCTTGAGGAAGCTCACAATGTGAACCAGGAGTTTATAATTGGGTTTAATTCTGTATACTCCATTCCTCTGGAGCGGGATGAGGGAGAGGCCCCCATAGACTCTAGGGTGATGAGCCAAGGTCAGAATCCCAGGAATTTTCCTGATGAGTCTCGCTAACAAGGACCCCTGCCCTTTCTAAGAGAGAGTTCCTACGGTAAACACACGGTCTGCTGTTAGGATCTGATAAAGCCTAGAGACCTCTACCAGACAAAGGATAAGAGCACACAAAGCCACAGTTAATTCTGGGCACACACAGTCATCCTGTGCTGATCAAGGGTCCCAGAGGAGAAAAGCCAAATCTCATTCAGTTCCTTGAACACCGTTATTTAAAAGAATGAAAAAGCCTGTGCTGCCGAGTTCCTCACCTCAGCTGGGATCTTCCCTCTAGGCAAGCCTCTGGCAAAAAGTTAAATTCTTTCCTTGGTTGCATCTAACATCAGAAGGGAGAGGTGTCCTTCCATTTTTCTGTTCCTGACACTCCCCGACTCCAGTCTTGCTCCTGGAATAGGGATTCACTGCTGCCCTATTTGAAGACTCAGTCCAGGTGATTCCCTCACTCAGCCTCCTCAAGAGGCCCCTTTATAAACCTCATGCATGTAGGAATCACCTCCCCAGAGTTTTAGCTCTATAGCCACTCAGGAGACTCCTGGGTCTCTCTACCCTCCCTCCTCTTTCTGGGAGGAGCAGAGCCACTCAATCAAGGCCCTCAGGCTTTTCAGGCATCAATCAATATCCTCAGGAAACAGTCAATGTTTCCTAAAGAAAAGTGATCTGGCTGTAGTATTTGCCGTCTTACCTGGGATCTTCCATCTGCGTGGGCCTCTGGAGAACCTTCAGTTCCAAATGTATGCTAGTTTCTCTCAGGGGTCACATATACCATTGTTGCTCATAGAGATTATGACTCCAGTTGCATTTTTGTCTTTCCTGTTTCTTTGGAGAAATAAGTTCTTATCCAGAAGAGCATCAGTGGATTTCTTAATAGCCCAGTGTAGGGGGACAGTCAAGGTAATCTTCGAATTACATTATCTTTAGATCATTGATCATTTTGTGTCAGGTTAACAAGGAGGAACATGATCTCTTTATTCACAGACTGTAACCATGCCATGAGTACTAGAGAGAAAATATTTACCATAAATGCTCGTAACACTGTCATTACTATATGAAAGGTAGCATGCTAGGGGAGGGGGAAGGGGAGGGTATAGCTCAAGTGGTAGAGTGTGTGCTTAACATACATGAGGCCCTGGGTTCAATCCCTAGTATCTCCTCTAAAAATAAGTAAATAAATAAATAAACCTAATTACCTCCCCCGTAAGAAAAAAAAAAAAAGCATGCTAAGGAGAATACATAGAAAATATTTGCGGGATCAGAGAAAACTTCCCAGAAAAATTGTGACTTAAGCTGATAACTGAGCAATGAAATTATAAGGAATATGATAGTTGTAAGTACGGTAGAGTTTAGTTCCAGAGGGAAGATGGGAGGCCAAAGGCAAGACAAAATATGATGAATTTTTAAAAATTTTTAGAATAGCTAAAACAAAACATGTTGGAAAATTTGACACAAAATGTATCTGTGGTTGCAGGTTCTAATCAGGTAGGGTCATTTAAGGAGGTTGGACTTTACCCTAAGAGCAATGAGTATGAAATAAGGGGGGAAGGGGACATAACCAGATAATCATTATTATATCTTTTCTTTGTTTAAAGTTTGAGGAAGACATTGGAAAAGTAGAGAAGTGGGTGAAGAGAGTATAAAATACAGTTGCAATAATCCAGGTGAGAAATAGTATTGGTGTGGCTATGATGAGGTGTTGTCAGTAGGGCTGGATAGAATTGGATGGGAGTGAGATTCTATGACTCAGGAAGTAGAGAGGTTGGTGGCTGACTGATGGTGGTAGATTGAGGAGAAAAAGTAGTGAAAGATAATGTCTGCTTTTCTGATTTTACCTGAGTGGAGAGCAGTTCCATATAATAAGAAAAGGATCACAGGAAGAAAACAGTTTTTTTAAGTCATCAACAATTATTTGTTGTTTGACTCTTTAGCACTAAGCTTTGTCTTATACACTAAATTTGGAAAAAGAATTAAGGGAACCCACTCAGTTTAGGGCATTCTGCGTCTGTAAGTGTGCAAGTAGAAATGTCTCCTAGGCAGTTCTGTTACGTGTGCCTTGAGTTTAGAAAACAAATGTGAGAGCAGAAGAGACTTGAGAATGATCAATCATCAGATTAAATTAAATTTGAATCTTTGTTTCAAATTACTATAATTAGTTGTTAAGAACATGGACTTGAGCCAGTCTGTGTGTGAGCCCTAATTTCTTATGGTTTGGTGTCTTCACTACACACTGCATTTTAGCTTCCTCATCTGTAAAATGGGGATGATAGAAGTTCTTGAAATGGTTGTTGTGATGATTAAATAAATACTCCTAAAATTGCTGGTAAAATGTGTGTAAATTAATTTATGTAAATGTTGGTGAAAACCTGGAAATGTTAAAAGCTCAATAAGGGATAATTTTGCTTTGTTTGTTATGTTTTCTCGGAAGAATATAGAGGAGGAAAATGTCTAAAATGGATTGAAAAGAAACAAACAAACAAAAAACCGTAAGATACTGACATAAAGTCTCTAAAGAACTGAACAGGGGGGTGAATATAGCTCAGTGATTGAGCACATGCTTAGCATGCACGAGGTCCTGGGTTCAATCCCCAGTACCTCCATTTAAAAAAAAAAAAAAAAGGGTAAAGAACTGAACAATAAAGTCCATCCAGGATGTGAGGGTAAATGAAGACAAGAAGGAATCAGAAGTAAGCATGTCATTGGGCTGGAGGCCCTGGGATTGTAAGAGAAAGCAATGTTGGGAGTAACTGAGGGAGAAAGCTTGATAATCATTTTCATTTTTTGAAAATAATAATTTTAAAAGGTTATTTAACACTTATAATTTTAGCTATATATTTCATTATATAAAATGTATCATTTAATAGTTTTCTGCTGGTTGAATGTTGTTCCTTCTTAACGTATTTTGACAGGTCAAAACTTTCAGACTTGTCTTTGCCAGCGATAATGACGTTAATGTAATTAACAGAACACATGAGTGTCAATGGCAATATGCATTTTCTCAAATCCACAAAGAAAAGCTCTTCCAAGGTGCATTTTGTTATTATTAATTGATAGATGAATTTACTGAGACTCAGAGTTTAATTAACTTGTTCAAGATCACAAATGTATGTAAAGAAGACAAGCATAGAGGTACCTTTTTTCTTCAAAATCCACATTCTTTCTGCCATGCTGTGTGATTTGTTTTAAATTTTGTGTCCTATGACTAATTTGACACAGGTAGATTTACTATATACAAAGGTGTAAAAATGATTATAGGTTTAGCTTTTTTAAATGGAATAGCATATTCCCTATTATAATAGCATATTGTAAAATGAATCATATAATTGTATACAAAAATAAGATGATATAATAATTAGAGTTGATTGAGAACCACATTTCTATAATCTCTTCTTATATTTCTTAGATGCTTATGCTTATTTATTTTGATAATAAGAACATAAGATCATGACTGTTACATCTTTTAATTTTTTTAATTTGACCATCTAAATTGTCACTGTATTTTTTAACTTTTATTTTTCTTATTCTTTTTTCCCTCTATTTTTTCTTTTTAAAGCCGAGTATTTTACCCCTGTTTTTTTTTTCTTTAAATTGGGGGGATATCAGATTTTATTTACTTTTATTTGTTTATTATTATTTATTTTAATGGAGTTACTGGGGATTGAACCAAGGACCTCGTGCATGCTAAGCACACACTCTACCACTGAGCTATACCCTCCCCCTGTAACATCTTCTTTAGTTTATAAATGTGGATTTACCATGTTTGTTTCATTGTTTCCCTTAGAATTTGTTTCCAGGTACCTCTCTATTATAGACACTTTTTATCTTAGACTTACTTATGTCATGTTGCCTTACAGTTTTGTTAAATGTATATTTTTTCCTATTTTTAAGTTGTTCTACATCCTTTTAAAAAAATATTTTTAAACTGATGGGGTTACACATGTCAATTGTTCTACTCATTCTTTTCTCTCACAAAACCAACAGGAAAAAAACAATTAAAATGAGGGGGGAATGCTAAGAGAATTAAGAATGAGAGCGAACAATGATGGAAATCAATGGCTTCCAAAGGTTATTTTGTAAATAACCATCTTCAATGGAGAAGTAAATTTGATTACAGGAGAATCTATCGGTTATAGGAAGTCACTCCAAAGATCTTGGTAACATGAGAACACGCATCTCCTTTTCTAAAAAAGAAAGAAAAAGCCATGGACTAGTCATTGATTGAATATATTGATAGTTCATTCACCAACATAGTGTCTATAATTTTGCTTAATATGCATCAAACTACCTAACCTTTCCTACCCCTGTTGAACTAATAAAATGAAGCTTCTCTTCCTATATTGTTGATGTATACATTCTGGTCATGTTGAACTCTGCAAGGAATAAAATGCATGAGAAGACCTAAGTGAAGTTTCTTTAAATATCTTATGTGTTCCATGACTACAAAATTACAATATTTCCTGAAGGCAGTTGATCAACAACCCCCCAATTCAGGAAAAAAAGACAAAATGTTGCCTCTGCAAACATATTATTAGAATGCTTCCATGACTAGGATCACTTTTTCATTAAGCATGTATAGAGGTTAGGAATTGCAGAACATGGAACCAGAACTCAGGTGTGTAAGAAATGAAACTATTTTATTATAGTTTATTTGGAGTCCTGAACCCATTAGATGGAAGGCACTGGATATCATCAACTCAGAATCTTTTCACTAATCCTTGGTGGGCGTCTAGCCATGCTGGCATCTGCTGGAATCTGAGTTCTTGTTTGGCATTTGGTTGTTTTGGCAGCAAGACCTCTCTTGGTCTGAATATCTTACTCTCATCTACTTCTGACCCGCCCTGCCACCATGCAGCACCAATGGGGTTGTCAAAGACCCTTCGTCATCTCTGATGCACTGTTAGGCATAAAGAAAATTTTTGAACTCTTTTCCTCAGAGTGCTGGAGAACTCCATCAAGCTATCACATTCTCCTCTTTTTGTGTAGACTCTGAAACAATTTCAAGTGTCATTGACTTCAGGTAACCATTGAGACAAGTGATTCTGCCATTTAGGAAATAAAGCAGACAATTTACCAACCAGAGCAATAGAACCAAATTTAATGTCATTGGGGGTGTGTTATGAGCAAGCGGGTGAGAATCAGAGCTATGGCCCTGTGTCTTTTACATGACAGGAATTCCAATCCTTTTGATTCTGAGATACACTGGCATTATATAGTCCATTTTGCCAAGAAACCCATCCAACAGTGGGGAGAACCCCCACAGTAAGTAGATCATGTTCAGAGTCTCTGGAAAGAGAAAAGGCAATTGATGCCATCCTGTATCTGCTTGGTCTTAATGCTATAGATTATTGGATTCATAAATGGGGGGAAGAAGAAATAGATATAGCTCATGATAATATGAAACACATGTGGCACATATTTCCCAAATTGGTGAATGAGGATCAGCCCAGTCACAGTGATGTAGAAAACCAGAACACAGCTGATATGGGAGACACAAATATTTAGAGCCTTAGCCTGCTCTTTACCTGATGCAATCCCCATGACAGTATTAAAGATTAGGACATAAGAGATAAGGATAAGCACAGAGTCCAAGAAACCAGTTAGAGAGACCAGGAGTATAGGATAGAGTCTATTGAAGGCTATGTCAGCACAAGCCAGTTTGATCACATCCTAGTACAGGCAGAAGGCATGGGACAGGACATGGGATCTGCAGTAAGGGAATCTGGAGAGGGTGATGATTATGGGCACAATAAGTATCAATCTTCTCATTAGAACCCCTAGACCTATCTTCACCAGCTTAGTATTGGTGAGAATGGAGGTGTATCTCAGGGGGTTGCGGATGGCAATAAAATGATCATAGGCCATGACGAGCAAGACTCCGGACTCCACAACAGAGAGTGAGTGGGTTAGATAGGCCTGGAAGTAGCAGGCTCCATGGCTGATCTCCCTGTGATCCAGCCACAGAGCACCAAGCACAGTGGGCATCGTTGTCAAAGTCACTCCAAGGTCTGTGGCTGCCAATATAGCTAGAAAGTAGTACATAGGCTCGTAAGGAGTATGGTCTTCTCTGATAAGGAAGAGGAGGGTGCCATTGCCGAGGAGTACGGACACATAGATGACAAAGAAGGAGATGGAGACCCAAGGATGAAATTTCTCCAGACCTGGGAAGCCAGTCAGTAGAAAAGGAGCAGCACTGATGTTGGACCACATGGTGGGTCCCTGAGATGAAAAAAATAAAGCTTTCTCTAAATTTCCTGCCCAGTAGAAATGCAATTTAAGCCACATACATGATTTTAAACTTTCTAGCAGCCACATTAAAAAGCGTAAAAAGTATAGTTATAAATACTTTTAATATATATTTTATCTGCTATAGCCAAAATATTATCATTTCAAAATGTAATCAGTACAAAAATCATACCCAAAATATTTTACATTTTACCATACTAATTTTTCAAAATTCAGAATGTAGTTTATACTTACAGAAATTCCTAACTCAAGCTAACCACAAGCTATATAGTACACTTCTTAGACCATAAAATTATTTTTGCCATCTCATTTGAAAAATAATAAATCACAGCACCTGTACAGAATTTTGCCTAACTTGTATCCTTCCTTCATAAATTTCTCACCCTAGTCCTCTGCTTCTAATATTTTCTAATAGCTCATTATCTTGGTCAGACTCCTCTATTAGAGCTTATCTGAATGTCTGACCTGATCTCACCTGAAATCCAAGACATTTTGTTGATTTCTAGTTTTGTCTTCTAGTTTCTTCTTCTCTCTATTGTGAGCATATTTTATATTGTAGGAAAGAGGTCAGCACTTTCATTTTGGATCCACCATTTATACTATGTGCTCATTGATTCAGTAAGTAGAAGTTGATGTTCCCTACATAAATGAAGTCCTAGACTGAACATTAAGGATGCAAACCTCATGATCTTGTGAGTAACAAACATATGCCATCTTTACTTGAATTGA
Source organism: Camelus dromedarius (assembly GCF_036321535.1). Taxonomy (NCBI): domain Eukaryota; kingdom Metazoa; phylum Chordata; class Mammalia; order Artiodactyla; family Camelidae; genus Camelus; species Camelus dromedarius. The sequence continues at coordinate 45,373,446 of NC_087447.1, read as the reverse complement.
AGCTCACATTGTAATTCTTTGTATGGATAAGCATATTATAGAATCCCACAGGACCAACCCACTCAAGGAGCTTCAAAGAGGGATGCCTGAAGTCTGTCCAGGTACCTGCTACCTCATGGGGTTGTTCTAGTACTAAACTTACGGAGTTTATAGCTTTTTGCTTCTAGAAAGCATTGCATTTGTCTCCAGAAGACAAGAGATAGAAACTTGGAAGTGATTCATTTTTTTAATTTCTAAATTTTAATTCATGGCAATCATACTTGTCTCTGTTATGCAATGATTTGATATTTCTTACTCCTTTAAATCTCATAGTTGTGTGCTAAATGCAGTGAATATATTAGTAAAAAGGCAGATATTCACACACATTAGAATGGCCAAAATCTTGAACACTGATAACACCAAAAGCTGGTGAGAATACAGAGCAACAGGAATTCTCTCACACTGCTGGTGGAAACACAAAAGAGTACAGCCACTTTGAAAGAGTTTGGAGATTTCTTACAAAACTAAACATACTCCTACCATACAGTCCAACAGTAGTGCTCCTTTGTGTTTATCCAGAAGAGTTGAAAACTTTTGTCTTCACAAGAACCTGCAATCAGATGTTTACAGCAGCTTTATTCATAATTATCAAAACTCAGAAGTAAACAAGATGCCCTTCAATAGGTGGATAGATAAATACATGTGGTATAGGTATATCCAGACAATGGAATAGTATTTGGCACTTAAAAAAAAAAAGAGCTGTCAAGCCATGAAAAATCATGGAGGAAACTTAAATGTATTATATAGATGTAATTAAGTTTACTGATCCGAGGGAGGATATAACTCAGTGGTAGAGAGCAAGCCTAGCATGCACATGCACGAGGTCCTAGGTTCAATCCCCAGCACCTCTATTTAAATAAATAAGCAAGTAAGTAAACAAACAAACAAACAAACAAACCTGATCACATCCCCACACCAAAAAAAAAATATTTTTTAAAAACAAAAAAAATCTCTTTGGTCCTAAAAATTATTAAAAAATAAATTAAATTAAATAGAAATATATTTTTTCAAATATTAAATACTACTCAAAAGAAAAAGATTACTGATTAGTTGACTTTGAGTTTATCAAAGGGAGATTATGAGCAGACAATCTAATCATGTGAGCCTTTAAAATCATAGTGTTTATACAGACTAGTGATGGAACAAAGACCTAAAGTGATTCAAATTTGAGAATTTGACAGATAGTTACTGGTTTGAGGATGTGAGAGGCCACCTAAGAAGGAATTTAGGCGGCTTCTTGTTGCAGAGAGAGGGTGACAGCTGACAGTCTGCAAAAAGCAGGGACCTCATACTTATTGCCACAAGGAACTGAATTTTGCCAACATTATGAATGAGTTTGAAAGTGGATTCTTCTCCAGACTCTACATATAAGAGCCTAGCCCAGCCCTCACCTTGATTTTGGCCTTAGGATATCCTAAATAGAGAACCTGATCAAACCTACTAGAATTCTGACATACAAAACTGTGATATAAATGAGTTTTGCTTTAAACAGCACAGTTTGTCGTAATTCATTAAACAGCAACAGAAAACAAATACAGTAGGGATTGCTATTATCTAGATCTTATTATTGATAAAGTAATATTTAGAGAGTTTATGTATGCCAGTTAGATATTAGCACAAAATTACCACATGACAAAAGCCTATATGGCTTCAATGGCTTACAACATTGCACATTTGTTTTTAACTCGTATGCATGCTTCAGGTAGTTTTGGGTGGCCTTGGCTGGGTGCCTCTGGTGGCTTCTGCCTCTCTTGCTCATGCACCTAAGATTCAGTTGGATGTCATCTCCATCCTATCATTTTCCTGTTTCTTTCTTCTTACACCCATTACACTTTTCTTGGGTTTATTACAATCATATCCCTCACTTTGCCCTCTCCCTCTAGCTAAGTCCCAGATACCTTTTCTACATTTACCAATCTTCAGAACTAAACTTAACACAAAATGTTGTCTGTTGCCTTTCACATTATTACCTGTCTCTCAGATCTAGTGGCTCTAATTAACTCATTCTAATTAAAGCATGATGTACTCCCAATTCAGTGCTAACATCGCTTATCTTCCTGAACTGCTCTATCAACACATCAATCCTCCTGGAACTAATGACAGATTTTGACATACTGACTGTCAGATCATTTATGAAATTTTAATTACCTTATTATTAAAACACTGATGCACTAGTGGATAGTATACTGATGATTAAACTGATTTATGTAATGACATTGACTTCCAAATGATAGTGGTACTGTAATTGGCTAATGTATAAGTTGACTGACCCACACACTGCTTTTTCCCTAACAAATGTCCAATTAAGATTCACCAAGAACTCACCAACAAACTGCATATTTAGTCATCATCAGACCCTCCAGACTCCAAGTTTTCCCCAAAAGTGGACATGACTTATCAGATCCAACTCTGTCTTTCCCAGTGGAGCCCTTATCTAATGATCATTTCCAAGCCTTAATGGAATAGCAGCTCTTAAGGACAGGCATTGAGTTCAGAGCACACACAAAGGTTCTGTCATAACTGAGAATCAGTCATATCACTGAAGGCAAAAGGCACACAGGAGAAGAAAGAGCAGAAAGGTAACATAGGGAGATGTGACAGAAAGAAAACTGAACATGGAGAACACACCGAGAGGAGGAGATGATGTAATATAGAGACTTCCATGTGTCCTGATGACCCCGCCCTCTACATTCAACTCAACGTCAGTCTCTCTTCCCCTTCCTGCCTCTTCAAAATAATATAGCATTGTAGGAAAAATGTCTTAATAGTCCTGGGATAACAAGAAGGTCTAGGTAGGAACCTGGATCTCTTGATTATTTATATAAGCACCATGACAAAAAATTTAAAAAAAAGAAAAATCACCTCTTATCTCTGAAAGCTAGTACTGTCTAGGGAGTTGAACTTTAAATGTTACCCTGGATAGAGTCTATAAAAGCAAACAGCTACACTCAGTGTTCTATTTACCTTCCTGCAACATGTACTTGAAGGAAGAGCAGTCCACGAAAAGCAATCAGCTTTATTTTCCTCTCTGTTATCTCCATTCCATTTTCCCAGGGTCACTAGAGCCTTACCTGGGGCATCAGGAATTAAGGGGAAAGATAATTCATGAATTTTGATGTAGAGTCTGGTGCAAATATTATCTTTGAAGACTGCTAACAGGATTCACTGGTGAAATTATTTGTATAGAAAAAATGGTTCCCCATGGTCCCTCTGGCTACTGACAATTAGGCTTCTGAGGTATCTCTTCCTAGCCTCCTCTGGAGAAGGAGGTTAGCCTCCAGAACTCTGTCCTATAACTCCACATTTTCATTGCAGACAGAAAGCAGAATTATAGCTTCAGCTAGCAGATGGAAGTCATGCTGTCAAATCACCTTTGTCCTTTCTGATCTCCACCTCAACAGAGAAAATACCATCAAAACAACATTTGATTTTGTCATTCCTAAATCCTGGATCAAGTGAGGTCACTAAACTTAGATGAAGCTTGAAAATTCCCTGATGATTACCTTTCTTTGGTTTCAAATGAGGTCACTCATTATAGTACTTGACATATATGTTCTTGAAGTAATAATTTCTCACAAATGAGTGCAATTGCTGATAAATTTTTTGATGCAGTGAGCCATTTGTCTGTCTCTTGGTCATACCCAGAGGTTATCATTCTTGCCTCAAGCACAATTCAAGTGAAAAATCTTCTTTTACTTTAAGTATCAAATAGTAAGATGAAGTAGTAGACATGATAAAGGTACCCTTTCCATCCTTGACTTTCTCTGATAATTTGCACTTGAGTAGAAAGGACTGTACTCGAGGTCTGGCAGAGATGAGGATCTGAAGGACTTTATTGTTTCATCTTAGCCTTGTCTCCTAAATCTATCCTGGAGCCTGGCCTAATCCTGAGACTTTGAAATGAAGATGAGCACTGTGCCGTCCAACATGCAGGTCACATTTCGGCTCCTGACGTTTCAAATTCAGTTAAGTTCTTCCTAAGCTCTCCTTGCTCATCAGTCTTTCTGAAATTCAGTAGGACTTGGGAGTCATGGTTAGGAGTCGGTCTCTGTGAATGGCTTGAGTCTGAATGTCCTTGTGTGTGAAACCTCTTTGCACTAAGCACAATTTAGGGGTGGCTTGATTTGCGGGAGCAAAATAGTATAACACCATTCCTGCCATCATCACTTTCTCTAGAACAGATATAAAGTCATGTGCTGCAAAATGCCCCAGGGTTAGGATAACTTCCCAGGTGAAGCCCAGGACAAGTCTCTGGAGAATGAGAGAGGCTATTAGCCCTTAGTAACCATCACTCGAAGCAGCCAGGTCTGGGGGCACTGGCAGGAAGTGGGCAGGGCACCAACAGTGTCTGCCATTCCCTGAAGTACCCGTTTATGGCTCAGTGTTTTATGTGTTTTATGAAACTGTATTCATTCCCTTTACGATTCCTTTTATACTTCTACTTCCTATGAAATGGAGAATCAGAGCAGCATAATCTCTCAGACTTGGAAGGACTTCCCATTTCATGTAATGAGAGTCTTCCTTTCTGACAAAAGTTATCCAGTCAGTGCCTGTCTTCTTCTGGGTCACAGAGCTCAGTCTTCATGAAGAATGTATATTTTGAAGATATTCAGGCAGCCACAGTATTACAGATACCTTACTATATTTTCACCTGGATTTGTCATTCCTTGGCTCTAAGTCTGAGCTCTGGTGCCACACAGCTTAGGTCCAATTCCTGACCCATATTATATAAGATATATGTCAAGGTAAATACAGGCATTCTAGATACCATCACTAAAGATTCAGGGAAGTCTTTATCCTGGGGAATTTAGCTATTTGTTGAGCAAGACTGTGTTAACATTTATCAGCCTCCCTTTTTTTATGGAGTTTGATTCTATTATCTGTCAGCCTAGAGCATTCCACACTAGTCTGTGCATTTCCCAGCTTTTACATTTTTCCTCTGAAGAGTCCATCTCATCTTATGCATTTTTATGGTGCCTCTTTACTATTCACTGCCATGCCACCTGCCAGCTGGGTGATAAGCACTAGAAATCTAAGGACATAAACTCCCAAATTTCCTAAGTGGATTTTGTCTAACAGGAGCTTATTCATCACAATGTTGCTGTCTGAGGATTTAGCCTATAAAATAGAATTAGCTGACATTCTTTTATTGGATATAGAGACCCCTGGATCCTTTTAACATTTCTAATCACTCTGACTATCTAATTTAATGCTCATAATATCTAATAAGTGTCTTTAAATATATCACCTTAAATTTGCTCTATAAAAATCTGCATCTCCTGAGAAGAAACCCACGATTACGTGTTCATTAACTGAATGAAATTCATCTGCCTCTCACGTAGCATGAGTTCGTTTTGTATTTGGAAAAAGAATAATCTGCTGATTTATTATGTCACACTGTGCTTTTTCAGTGTATCTCTAGTATTTCTCACTTTCTGATCATTTTAAAGACTGGTTTCTTTCATCCACCAAAATGCACACTTAGCCTGTCATTTCCTAACTCAAATTCACTATTCTTATGGCAAATTATCCCTGCAAACCCATGCTTGTATAACTGTAATACTCTTTGCAAGACAGAGGCTGATACTTGAAAAGACATTTTTTTTCCCCAGTATATACTCTTATATACCTTATATCTCCTGTGTCTACATGTTCTTTATTCATCTCAACAGGCAGTTGTGAATTCATTCATCATGAATTTATTCCCCATATATTTTTTAAAGTTTCGATTATCATAAGCTAAATTACAGACTTGCTCTGTATGGAGGTTCACTGGTGTGTTAGTATGGTGGTCCAGTGAACCACTCTGAAGTCTACCCTGTTTGTAAATACAAAACATATAGCAGTGTTTCTTGGGAGATACTGTTACAAATAAGTTGCTAATGGTGCCTGACATGTTATACTACAGGAAGACCTGTATGAGATCTATAGAAAACTCTAAACATTGTGATGATAATGACATGCATCCAAGGAAATGTTGGGCTTATGTTGATTGACAAAATGGATCTTGAAGAGAAATAAATATGTAGAAGGATCTCAGCCATTTGCAGTTCTGTGTAGATAAACAGAGGTCCTCCTTTGATCTAATCTCTCCCCCTGCTTGTCCAGTTCCTTTTTTTTTTTTTAACCCCACAGCCTCTTAGTGAATGTATTTCTTCAATTGCTTTCAAATAAGAAATGGATTTCCTATACAAGGACAATCACATCATAAATCATTGATCAGATGGTAGCCAGACTTGTTTTCCTGACATTTTTTAGCTTTCATTTCTTGTATTTTGGGAAAATAGACAGTTTTCTAAAACTATTTAAAGTTTCTAAATCTTCTTTGGAGCAGATTCACATATTGTAACTGAGATGGTATAATTATTATATTATTAGTACTATTTTGGTTATAAGTGACTGAAACCCAGCTAGAGCCAGTTTGAACAAAATAAAATAAAATGACAAGGGAGGTCTTTATCAGGCTGTGGAATTAAAGGGGAGATTGAGCTGCTTGTCACTGAGCCTCAGGAAAATATGGAGCCAGGGGCTTTAGGGTTCCTAGGGATTTTTCATTTCCTTATATGTAATTTACTCTAAATGCGTATTATAGTCTGAGATCACTCACCTGATGGAAAACATGACTATTAACAATTCTAGACATTTCATCTTACTACTTCTGTAATCATGAAAGCATAACTCTTTTTCATGATTTTATTTTGAAAAATTCTGAAAAAGATTTTTGACTGGCTTTACTTGGCAGGGAATAGGGGTTTGGAGATATAATGGAAAATATCAGCTCCTACAAGGAACCACATTTTTGGAGGAGAAGGAGGAGAAATGCTCAGAAGGGAGTAGGCACTGCTTCCATAAGCACAGTAGAGTTCAGGAGGGAAAAGAGAGTACACTGAAGACAGACTATTTCAGTGGAGTACTGTTTACACTGGCCTTAGAATTAGAAGATGTGGATTTGAATCACAACTATACTGCTGATAAATTTATGTCTTTGAATGTGGTAGTTACCTTTTCTTATCTTCAGATCCCTCATCTATAGATTAATGTTGATAATATCTATTTCATGATATTATTATGAATAAAATAAGCTGTGGGTGGGTGAATAGAATAGGAGGCATTGAGGGACATGTTTGGTTTCATGGAAATTGATAACAGGACATGAGTTACCATCACTCTGACACTACATTCCCAATTTAGTATTCATACTCTGTTACTTAGATGTTACAGAGGATAAAAAGAGAGAGACAAAAAAAGAGTAAAACATACAGTTACTCCCTTTTTATAAGCTCAGTCCTTTCACAAATAAATTTCTTGATAAAATAGGAAAGAAATGAGAGTTGTAGGTGTTTTATGTTGGACTGCTTATAAACAAAGCCTGAGACAGGAATTCAGATGTATGTAGTTTATTAATGAATGCTCTTAGGAGACAGGGAGTGAGAAAAAACAGGGCAGACAAGGGAAGGTGATCAGCAAAGACATAATCCTTGCTGGAGTTTCACTTCAGAAGGCAAGAGGGTCCGTATATGTCTACGACTTGCTTCCTGGGGACCAGGAGCTGTAACCTTGGCAAGACGTTTCCAGCTGAGTTGAAAATAATCACCTGCAGAGAGCAGCCAGCACTCACAGGAGCAAGGGGTGGGTGCACAGTCCTGTAAAGTGATCTACACAGAGCACCAATGACACCAATGACGTCGTCTGTAATCTGTCTCCTGACTCATCTAGCTTTTCTAGCTTTTTTCTGTTTTTACTGAAATGCAATAAAGAATAGCCTCTACCCATTGAAGATATTTTAACAAGTCACAAGTCCCTTTCTAACTCATCAGAAATTTTCAATCAAATAAGAATAATATCCTATTCCTTGAGAAACTCACACTTATAAAGTGGAGTCAGGATATGTACATGTATAGAGAACAACTATTTTCCAAAAAAAATGTGGAAACCTGTTGCTTCAGTCCCTCAGGCTTTGTTCATAGCAAAAGGAGGGAAAAGGAACTACCTCTTCCACTCGACAGACTCGTGAGCCACTGGTACATGCCCTGGAGATGGCGCCATCATCAGAGCTAAAGACTGGGGTGGCAGGATAAGAATGAGGACCAAGGTGGAAGGAGATGCTGTGTCTATTTCTTCTCATTTATCCATAGTTCCTCTAATCAGTGAGAAATTTTTTTCTTAAGTAGATACTGACTTGGAAACAATATTTTTATAAGTAGATAGTGCCTTGGAAAATAAATATAAACTCATGGTTCTTGAAATAAAGTCATGATCACTTAAGGGAGGAGGAAGGAACCAGTGGCATAATTGGAATGATAAGTGATTACAACAGTGTTCAAGGAAGAATTCATACTTCTTTTCAGGGAAATTCCTGCTTCAGTGACCAAACATATAGATTTCCATGGTTTGTGTGGATTTCTGTGGTGGAGTTCATGACAGTTAGAGATTGGATTGGCTATAAATAGACCAAACTTTACTTTGATTCACCCAAATCAACTTACATCATTAGAACTCTGTTCCTATCTGCCACCTTTCAAACCCCAAATCAATATATTTTAGTTACATTATAGACACATCTATAAACATCTGAGGCATTGTTATCACAAGAATTTTAGTGATATTTGGTTTATAGATTTTTTTCTTTTAATTGCACAAACTAGACTAGGCCATAGACCTGGGCTTAAGGAGATCCCTTGGGCCATTTGTAGCTTTACTTTGACAATTATTTTACCAAGAGATCTGATCATGGGTGTTTGATTTGAGCCTCCTTTGATCCCCTGCCAAAAAAAAACAGAGCTCTTACATTCCATGTGAGAAACTACGATGGTCAGAGATCAGGCTCCAGCTCTATGGGTGGTAAAAAGGCGAAGAATGCCACTCTGGATCTGCTTGGTCTTGGCACTGTAGATTATAGGGTTCATTAATGGAGGGAACAGAAAATAGACTTAACTCATAACGAGGTGGACAATATGTGGAACCTGCTTCCCAAACCGATGAATCAGAGACAACCCAATCACTGTGACATAGAAAACCAGGACACAGCAGATATGGGATACACAGGTGTTGAGGGCCTTGACCCTCTCTTCTCTGGAGGCAATGCTCAGAACACTCTTGAGTATCAACACATAGGAGATGAGAATAATCAGAGAATCCAGCACAAAGATAAGAACTACAAGCACAACTGGATACAGTCGATTGAAGGTAGTGTCAGCACAGGCCAGTTTGATGACATCCTGGTGAAGGCAGAATGCATGAGAAAGGACAGAGGAATGGCAATAGGGGAAAAAGTAAAGGGGTAAGATTGGGGGGACCACAGATACAAACCCCCTCATCAGAACTCCCAGCCCAATCTTCACCACTCGGTTATTAGTGAGTATAGACATATACCTAAGGGGGTTTCGAATGGCAATGAAACGATCATAGGACATAGCAAGCAAAACGCCAGATTCTACAAAGGAAAGTGAGTGTATAAAGTAGGCTTGAGAAAAGCAGGCTACGTTTCCAGTCTCCCTGTGATCCAGCCAGAGGACTCCCAGCACCGTGGGCATCGTAGTCAAGGTCAGCCCAAGGTCTGTGTCTGCCAGCATGGCCAAAAAGTAGTACATAGGCTCATGAAGAGTGTGATCTTCCTTAATGAGAAAGAGAAGGGTGCCATTGCTGAAAAGGACAGAGAGGCAGACGAAAAAGAAGGGTGTGGAAATCCAGTGGTGAGCTGCCTCCAAGTCCGGAAAGCCAGTCAGGAGGAAGGCATTGAAGCTGCTGTTGGGCCACATGTGGGATTTATCCAGAAGAAATGTTCTTTTTTTTCTCAGTTAAGACCCAGGGTTGCAGTTCTACTTTCAAGGTATGGTTCCAAAGATACCGTCTCGGAATTCTTTCCCAAAAGCAAGAATGACATCAATATAAGCCTTTGTTTATGAAAACATATTCTTAAGATAACCTGTATTTTTGGTGTTCTTAACTGCATCTTCCAGGGACCATCCCCTACCTACTGGACCAAATCCTTGGAGATTCACCTAGTCACTTGCGTGTTAACAAACTCCTCAGGAAGTTTTTGACGCATACTCCAACTGAGAAACCATTTCCATCAACAATGCTGACTTTACAGAAGAATCTATCCTTGAAGGATTTCAAGGAACCCAACTTAACCTCATTCCAATCTACTACCTGAAGTTTTAATTACCTTCACGTAGTGATTCCTAACTCATGTTATCCTCAACAAAAGTCTCAGGGTCTAAGAGAAAAAAGTGTTAGAAGAGGACCTGAGCCATGACCACTGTTGCTGAAAGGCAAACAGATAAGAAGAGACATTTTCCTCCCATTCCGTGGATTAGTGTTGGAAAACTAAAGGGTTTACCTTAAGGGTTTACTAGTCTCACCTGGACACTACAGAAATGCTCACTGCTCACTACCATGGCCCTAAACGAACTGGAATTCAGATGATCATAGACCCTCAGGCTGGAATAAACAGTTAGGTCGGCCAAGGACATGGCTCATGATAGAATTTCTCCTTTCATTTGAAAATTTCATCTTCTCTTATTTCCACATAGCTTCTTTCTCTTTCCCCATTATTATTCTGTTGGCCCACTAAAATAACTCCCCAGAACCTGATTTCTCTCCTTTCAAATTCTCCATTTGTATTTTAAAAAGCATCTTCTTGATCTTCTTTTTACATCCAGCCGTAGGCTTTTGAATTTGTCTTACCCAATATTAAACGAGGGCTTTATTGCTGCTTAGAGAGGTGTCAGTTAATGTTAGAGGTTTTTACATCTCTTCTGCCACTAGACTATGGGTTTCTTGTTTTACTTGCCTTGATTAACACCTAGCAAAGTACCTAATATGTGATACATATATCATATATGCATCAATCATACATACATATGTGTATATATACACATACACCCATGTACATATGTACATACATGCATGTGTGTGTACATATACTTATATATATTATACATATATACATTAATTCACCCAATACTTTTTGAACACCCAATATGTGATAGGCATGATATTTTAAGCACTGGAATTAAATGATAATAAGACAAAGTCTCTGGTCTCATAAATAATAAATTAGGTTAAATATAAATAAGAAAAATTTAGATCCATAGAAGTGCAATTTTAAAATAAAGCAGCACTATTTAATACATTGATGGGGACAGAACTGCATCTAGGTTAGTGTAGTATCTTGGGTGACCTGAGTGTGCATTTCTGAGGAGGTTACTCTGAGCTGATACCTCAATAATAACAAGGAAGAGCTGGCCATATGATGATCTAGAGGAAGACTGTCCTACTGAGAGGGGAAAATTAGTATGCCTGGAGCTTGGTGAGCAAATAGAAGAGGGATAACAGGTAACATCAGAAACTCAAGCAGCCAGTCAGTTATCAAATGATCTTAAGGACAACAATAGGAATTTTGTTTTTACTACAAATGTGATGGAAAAAACACTGAAGAGTTCTAAAAACTCAGTGGAGGAGGGGATGGTGACATATTCTGATTTGCATTTTAAATTATCACTTGGACTATGATGTAAAGAATGGATAATCAAGAAAGATAAAAGAAAAGAAAGGAGTTAGAAATCTATTGAAATAATCCAGATGAGGAGTGATGGTGACTAATGAGAACAGCAGCAGTGGAAATGAAAAAAAAAAAAAAAAAAAAAAAGAAACTTAACCACAGATAAGGATGCATTTTTCAGGTAGTATCAGTACTTGCTGATATGTTAAAAATGGGAATGAGGAAAAACTGAAATGAGACTGAGTCTAGATTTCTAGCTTGAATAAATGGGAGAATGGAAAAGTCTTTTACTCAAAAGGGTTAGTGTGAGGGAGGTGTATATTTACTTGTGAAAAAGTCAAGAGTCATCAGTAAATGACTGAATTAGAGCAAATGCATGTCCTGCTTTTTGGCCTGTCACATACTGAAACAGTTTCTTCAAGCTGTTCTGTTTTTTCCTCTCAAATTAAAAAAATATATTCTCATTCAGACATGCTTTTTTGAAGTTATTTTGTCAGTGTAAGTCACCACTCTTGAGATGCTCTCAGAGAAAACCATCTTACCTTGTACCTGTACCAGTGAGATCTAGCTGGTTCCCAGCAGTGAAGAGGTGCCAGACAACTGGGCATAAGACAATAATTCAACCCTTTTGGCTTGACCCTAAGGGATGGAAAATCGATAAAATCACTTGTCGTTCTCCCTACTCTGTTCCCAGGAGTGAGAGACAAACCAGAATTTATTGAGACTATAATAAGAGATGTTTATTCTTCAGTCACTAGATGCAAAGATAATCCCACATCACTGCTCCTCTTGTGTGTTCTTAGTACAGCTTCATTCCCTTTATTTCTCTGGCCCTTCAGCAATGATATTCTTTAGCCGAATCTCTTACTGCAATTTGGTAACAATCCCCTCTTGTAAAAGAATATGTAGCACAAGTAGTGAACTAGTGGAGGGATCAATTCTATTTTGCCCACAACCTTCAAATCAGTTTCCTCTTCTCTATTCCCAAGAAATGCATGCAGATCTATATTGTACTTCATGCTGTAGGAAATTCTCATGCCTTTAATGGGAGCTTCTCTAGGTTTCTGAAAAGAAGAACCTTGAGGGAAGAGACAAAAGCTGAGGAAAGACTATAGGGAAGGAAAGAGGTTCCTAAGGTTGAGGATAGAACAGGAAGACTCTCTAGTTGAGTATGCCAAAATTTAGGTAACCTAATGCCATTCACACCCACAACCCTTCTCTGTATCATTTTAAAAGTCTGGTAGAATAAGAGGTGCCTCTGTATTTACCTCCTAGAAAGGATAGGAGACATATAGGAAGGTCAACCATATTTATACCACAAGGCAGGGCAGGTCCTAGATACTCATGACCAAAATTCTTCCCAAGTGCTACCAACTTCAGTCTGAGATCTGTGCCCTCATTGAGAATTGTGAGCTATAGATACCCTTCCCTTCTGCCCCTTGTCATCTCTCCAGTCAGCTTAGAGAGGAGTCTCCTGATACCCTCATTTTGCATCTCCTGGGTGTTTCCCCACTCACATGCATCATAGCTTGTTGTTAAGAATGAGGAGTAAGGTTTTGACTGCTTCTCAAAGACTGCTAAGAGACCCAGTCAGTGAGGTTATTAATAAAGAAAGCATCTCCCTAGAGTTCTTCCTTTTCCAGCCAGTTGGGATCTTAAGAAACATCTTCTCTATCTTAGCCACTCCTGTGAAGGAGATGGAATACTAAATTGACCTCCCCAAGGTCTTAGAGCATTTTCTCCAAATAAGGTGTGATGCTAACAGAGCCTCAGGTGGTGGCTTTATGTGTGAGAAGTCAGAAAGCTTGTCTTTTTGGCCCCAGCAGACTCTGGTATCACCTGTGGGAGGCCATGTATCCCTCCACATCTACTTGAAAATTCAGTTTTTCCAGGTTGTTTCCTGGAGGAAACTTAAGCATCTTCCTGGCTGGTCTTTTGAATATTAATTATATTTTCTGCTGATTTATCTCAGAGCTAGCTTGAGATTGGAAAGTTAGATGGATTAAAGTCAATATGGTAAAAGCCAGGCAGCTTCTCCTAGAACCCACATGAACCCAAAAATCTACAGTTCTCGCCATTCCTTTATTGTTTATCTTGCCAGAATTTTTCTCTTTTCTTAGAAATGCAGTGAACGTAATTATAGCACAGTGTTTCAGCCAAGCGTATCCCATCACTCTAGACCTAGGGATAGTATTTGTGATTTTCCCCTCAACTCTTATAGAAACCATCCTGCCTTTTACCAGTTTTAAGGGAAAATAAATATATGTTACCAGAATAACAAATTTCCCGTTCTTGAAGAAAATTTCAGTTCCAGTCAAGCTTTGTTAGGACTAAAGTAATGGTTAATGCAAGTCAGAGGCCCAGATGATTCCTGCTGGAACCATCAATCGGTTACTAGCTGTTATGGATTGAATTGTGCCGACCCCTAAAAAAAAAAATCATATATTAAAGTCCTATCCTTCAGTACCTTAGAATGTAACTGTATTTGGAGATATCACCTTTAAGGAGGTGATTAAGTTAAAATGAGGCTGTTAGAGTCAGTTGTAATCGAACCTGACCAGTGTCCTTATAAGAAGAGAAAATCTGAGCACATGGAAAGACACTAGTATACACAGAAAAAAAAAAAATGTGAAAACATTGGAAGAAGACGGCCATCTACAAGACAAAGAGGGAGGCTTCAAAAGAAACCAACACTGTTGCCACCTTGAACCTGAATTTTCAGCTTCCAGAACCATGAGAAAATAAATTTCTGTTGTTACAGCCGTGCAGTCAGTGGCACTTTGTTATGGCAGCCCTAGCAAATCAATGCCCTAGCAAAGTAAACAGAACAAGCTAAGGTATACAACCTCTCTAATACTGAATGCATAGTTAGGCGTAAGCTTAATAAAAAAATGAGCAGGAGTAGATGCTAAAAATTACAACATAATGAAGAGCAGTACCAAAGATAACCTGAGTAAGTGGAGAGACATACTATGTTTGTGAATCAGAAGACTTAGTATAGAAAGATGTCAATTTTTTTTCAAACTGAGCTGTAGGTTTAATGTAATTTTTGCTAAACTCCCAACAAATATTTTCAAAGATACAGAGAGGCTTATTCTAAAATTTATATGGGAAGACAAAGGATTTAAATGGTTAAAATAGTTTTGAAAAATAATAAAATGAGAAGAATAACTCTGTTCAAAGTTAAGGTTTATTATATAGCTGTAGTTATCAAGACTGTGTGGTATTGGTGGACAGGCAGGCGCACAGACTGATGAAACAGAAGAGAGAAACCAGAAATAGACTCACATAAACATACCCAATTGATTATCTTTAATTGTCTTTAGGTTTATAGGTTTTAACTTTTCCCATTTTTGAGATATACTTGACATATGTTAAGTTTATGGTGAACACTGTGCCGATTTGATATACGCATGTATATATTGTGAAATGATTACCACAATAAGGCTAGTTAACACCTCCTTCATGTCACATCATTAGTATTTGTGTGTGTGTGTTGAGAACCTTTAAAAACTACTCTTTTAGCAACTTTCAAGTACATAATAAAGTATTGTTGACTGTAGTCACCATGCTGTACATTGGATCCCTAGGACTTACTTATCTTACACGTGCAAGCTTGTGCCCTCCGAGAAACATCCACCCATTTCTCCCAACTTCGAGCCCCTGGCAACCACTGTTCTACTCTATTTCTATGGGTTTGGCTTTTTAAAATTGCACATGTAAATGAAATCATGCAATATTTGTTTTTCTCTATTTGACTTATTTCACTTAACATAATGTCCTCAAGTTTCATCTATGTTGCTGCAAAGGGCAAGATTTCCTTCTTTTTTATGGCTGAATTGTATGTAGGGTGTGTGTATATGTATATATAAATATATATGTGTAATATATGGTAAATAAAAATGTGATGTATATTATTTTAATTGCTTCAACCATTGATGAAGGTTGTTGTTTATCATGTCCTGGCTATGGAGTATGATGCGGCAATGAGAGTGAGTGTACAGAGATCTCTTTGAGATAATGATTTTATTTCCTTCAGGTGTATACCCAGAAGTTGGATTGTTGGATCATATGGTAGTCCTATTTTTAATTTTTCAGAAACCTCCATAGTGTTTTCCATAATGGTTGCACCAATTCACATTCCCACCAAAAGTTCACTAAAGTTCTCTTTTCTTCATATCCCTACCAAAGTTTGTTTTCTTTTGTCTTTTTTCATAATAGACATCCTAACAAGTGTGAGGTGATGCCTCACTGTAGTTTTGGCTTATATTTCCCTGATGACTAGAGATGTTAAGCATCTTTTCAGACACCGGTTGGCCATTTGTATGTCTTCTTTGGAAAAATGTCTAGATTTTTTGATATGGAAGACAGTAGTTGCCAGAGGTTACGGCAACTACTTGTTGATAGGTTGATAGTAGATGCCAGAGGTTACGGATGAGGGGAGGGTAGAAAGGAAGAAAGGTAGGCATGTCTATGAAGGAGTTGCATGAGTTTAGCCTTGTGGGGATGGATCAGTTTTGCATCTTGACTGCAATGGTATTTATGTGAATCTACACATGTGGTAAAATTCCATAAAACTATACCCGTATACACACAAATGAGAGCATGTAAAACTATTAAAATGTAGATAATCTCTGTGGATTCTACCAATGTCAGCTTGCTGGTTTTGCTTTTTTTTTTTTTTTTTTTTTTTTGTAGTTATGCATGATGTTATCACTGGAGGAGGGAGATCAAGATGGTGAAGTAGGAGGACGCTGGGCTTGCCTCCCTTCACAAGCACATCAAAAATACAACTGCATATAGAACTACTCTCACTGAAATCAACCTGGGGATTAGCAGGATGGCTCTTCCACAAACAAGACTAGAAAGAAAGATCTACACAAGAGTCTAGTAGGAGAGGAGGAGAAGCAACCTGGTTGGGACCCACAACCTTAGCAGGGGACAGAGAAGAGGAGAATAATATCACAGGCTGGGGGATCCTGTCTAGGGAGCAAGAGGCTTGAGCACATATTAGGCGTCCCACCTTTCGGGTTTGGCACTGGGAAGATGAGCCCCCTTAGCTGGTTTGAAAACCAGTGGGACTTACGAGATGGCTGTAAGAACCAAGACTCCACTCTTTAAGAGCACATTTACAGATTTGTTTACTCCCAGTCATAGATTAAAAACTGCCTGGGGCTCTGACCTACTTGCCAGAACTGCCCCAGCATGACCCCTGCCTGTGCTAACCCCTTGCTCCCGGGCTACGCCCCAACTAAGGCAGAGACTGCTGTTGCCAACAAGAGTGCCCACACTTGGAGGGAATGGAGCCAGCTTGGACCCCAGCCCTGCCTCTAACCAGAGAAGAGGCAGCCAATGCCCCTAGAGAGGGAGCAAAACTAGCTCCAGGGCAGAGACCACCGTTGCCACCGTTGCCAAAGCTGGCATGCCTGCACAAACTTGGGAGGGAGCGAAGCCAGATGAGTAGTGTGGTATCAGCCCCTCTGGCTCCCGTGCAGCCTCTAAGCAAGGTATACACAGTGGGGAAAAGTGAAACCAGGATAAGCTGCACCCAAGGCTGCCTGGCCACAGCCCAGGCCAAGGGGAAGACTGCTGTCACACTCTGGAAAGCCAACTCCCTCAGGGCTTCTGCTCCAAACAAATAAATGTTTGCCAGAGTGTGGAGAGTAAAGGAAATCCTAGTACACTGTTGGTGGGAATTTAAATTGGTGTAACTACTATTGAAAACAATCTGGAGTTTCCTCAAAAAATTAAAAATAGAACTGCCCTGTGATCCAGCAGTTCCACTCATGGTTATATATCCTAAGAAAATGAAAACATTAATTGAAAAAAAATATGCACTCCAATGTTCATAGCAGCATTATTTATAATAGCCAAGATATAAAAGCAACTTAAGTGTCCATCTACGGAGGAATGGATAAAGAAGATGTGGTATATGTGTGTGTGTGTATATATATATACACACACACACAATGGAATATTATTCAGGCCATAAAAAAGAACAAAATTTTGCCATTTGCAATGATATAGATGGACCTGGAGGGTTATTATGCTTAGTGACATAAGTCAGACAGAAAAAGACAAATACTGTATGTTTTCATGTATATGTGAAATCTAAAAAATAAGACAAACAAATGAACATAATAAAGCAAAGACAGGCTCATAAATACAGAGAACAAAATAGTGGTTACCAGTGGGGAGAGGGAAAGGAGGAGGGACAAAATAGGGGAAAGAGATTAAGAGGTATGAACTACTAGGCATAAAATAGGTAAGATACAGGGATATAATGTACAACACAGGGAATGGAGCCAATATCTTATAATAAATTTAAGTGGAGTATAATCTATAAAAATATTGAATCACCATGTTGTACACTTGAAGCTACTGTAATGTTGTAAATCAACTGTACTTCAATTTTTAAAAAATGACATTCATTGAGCTAGACCTTTATAATTCATTCATATTTCTTTATGTAAATTAACTTTAATAATCTTTTTATTTAAAAAATTTGTTCATTGAAGCTTTTCCCAATTGCCGGTTTAGGTTTATCTACAATACATTTTCTCAATTCTGTTTTCTTCCTCACAGTCTCAATAATTAAATACATAAAAAACAATGGGTAATTAAATTAATTGAGTCTCATTAATTGCTTAATTGAAAAAGGAATACATCTGTGTGTTTATTTCTATATCCTCTATAGATCTATGACTAAAATCTAATGTAGATTTTTTAAAAGTTTTTTTAGTAAATAGAATGGTGTTCGTGAGTTAGTAGTTTTAATCTGGAAATGAAAGTTCCTCTCCATGAATCAGGGACACATTGTTAAATTGCCTGTGACATCATCTACCTCCAGGAGCAGAAATTAGAAAAGATGACATTGATTCTATGTGTCATTAAATTGTGAAAGGTGAAGTCTGTTTCTCAAACAGTTCATTCTTCAGTAGGGAAAGATGGTCCAAAATACAAATAATTAAAATAAGTGTGATTAATTATGACTGAGGTAATAATGGCTGACATCAATTGAGTCCTTATTACATATTGAGTACTATTCTTAGTAATTAGTATTTAAACCTCACAAAAACTTTATGCAGTGGTAATTATCATTGCATGTATTTTATGGATGAGGAACACAAGAACAATGACGTTAAATCACTTGTCCAAAGTGGCATAGCAAGAGCCACAATCATAGTGTAAACAAAATGCTCAAGTTCCTGCGTTAATGGTCTAAGTCATTAATGGTCTACTGTGTTGCTGCTTTTCTACGGGAAGACAGTAAGACCTCTGGCTTCCAGACAATGGGCATTGGGATTCCTGTCCTCCATGTCTTACTGATGACCTGACTGAAAATGATTCTCGCCCTACTCTGTCTCCTTATAGAGAAGATGGGTATGGAGGATACAGACAGAGAGATAAGGGGAAATTAGGGACTGGAAAGGGGAGCTCCTTCCCATGAGACCGGGCCCCGAGCTCCCATTGCCTGAAGCCAGACTAGCTTAGGGGAAAGAGAATGGGGTGGGGGGATCTCTTTTACTTCACCAGAACCAATACCCTGCTCTCCTCTAATTCACATACATTCCTCACTTTATAGACAGGGTATGGGAGTTCTCCCAAGCAGCTCCCTTAAGGATTTTGTTTCATTCCAGATCCTTAACTAGTCCACTTTATTTTTTCCATGTGATAATAGGTATAAATAACTAATCACTCTCCTAGCAGCAGGGCTTAAGTAAAAGCTGGGACAGAGACCTTGGGGACTGCTGTTCAAAGCCCCAGATCTCCAAAGCTGAGGGTGCAAATAAGGATGAAGAAGACTTAGAAGAAGAGACACACAAAAGAGGAGAGAGAGAGAGGACAGAAAGGAAGTGACAATGAGTGACCAAAATGAGGAATAAAACCTGGAGAGGAGCTTCTAAAATAAATGTTCCCACCAGCCAGGCTTTTGTGAAGATGATGAAAAGAACGGTGTTTTGACTAAATCCTTGATAAGGCTAAGAATTCCAGATTCATGACTATGGCAGTGAAGAATGGAAAAGAACCAAAATTCAGGTCAGTTAGAGTATCTGATGAATCTTCTCACTGAGGTCTCACTGCAGGCACAAGGGTAGAGAGGGCAGCAAAAGGATCTGGTTTCTCAGCAAAAAAAAAAGTGATGGTATTATATATCAAGAGTACGTGGAGAGTGGGCTTGGGTCCTTAAGACTCTCAGACATCTCTAAAACCTGGCATCTTTAAGGATTACCTCCTCAAATGTATAAAATAAGGCCAAAGATAGATCTGGAACACATGAGGCGAAGAAGAGTTATGGGAGCAAACCAGATAGCAGGTGTAGGCTCAGGGGTAAATGATACAGTCCTACTTGCTCTCTTCATGTCTAAACTTTCAACCTCTTTGGCCTCCTTTCTAACCCTGTGATTTCCTGTGTGACTTTTTTTTTCCTCCAGAAGTCCAGGTAAGCTCAGAAGATAGAATCTCTTCCAAAAGTGTGAGGAGGGGTAGCTCTGTAATCATCAGAGATTCAAACACTTTGTGGTGAGAAGTCACTATTTGACTGTCAGCCAAGACTGATAAGCCAAATCAGTGAATCTTGGATGGAGCCTAGGCTGTATGTGCCTTTAAATCAAGGACAGTGATGGACATAGTTGTGTATCTTCAGCACCTGGAAAAGTACCCAGTGTGCAATCGTCATTCAATACCACCTAAATTGAAAATAGGGTAGGACTTTTCTTTCCATATCCCTTATAACAACCCTGAAGGAATTTCCAGGTCCTGAGGACACAGCTATGTATTGAATCAATTAACCGCTTGTAGGGCATGTCAATCAATCTATATGCTTTGATGAATTGAGAATCTGCTTAAAATCAGGAATGTAAGGTGGTCAGAGAATCAATTTGCATGTGCAGGGAAATTGATCATTTAGTGACTTTAAAAGAACACAAATTTATGTGCTAGGCATTGTGTTAAGGATATTACCATTATTAAAAATACAACCATGGGAAATCCTACAGGTAGAATAAACAGAAGAATGGATTGCGTATTTAAACTATTTAGAAAGGAATGACAAGGGACAAAAGTTAGGAGATTTTTTTAAAAATGGAGAAATGGATTAAGTAATTGAGATAGAAAAGGAATTGTCAAGAAAAGTGAAGACAAGGAGCCCAGGAGAAGGTGAGGAAACACATGAAGCGTAAAAGTGTGAGCTGAATCTCTGGGGTCTGCATGGGGTCCACAGTTTATGTGACACGGTTTGAGACCTTGAGAATTAGCTTCTGATTAATGAAAACCCAAGTCCCCTTTAAGTCAGAGCCTTGGGAAATGTTGGGTGGCTGCAGGGATGAGACAAAGGTCTATGATTTTTAACCCCTGCAGAACCCACAGATAATCTCATGTACCACAGAAAACAGCTCTGAGCAAATCAAGTACAAACGCTCAGTTTTTCAGTATGAAACCAGAAAGAAAAGCAACAGGCTTGGTTGTACTCCTAAATGCTACAGAGATTTCGCCCATTCCTGGAGTCTTTCTAACCTACAGTGCATACAAAGGACTCTGTCATTTGCTTAGTGTATCACCTTAGACGTATACAGTATAACTCTATAGAATGGAAGGAAAAGGCTATTGTAAGGATTCTACTAAAGACTGAGGCATGTGTAATGTCCTAGTGTCCTGACACATAATGGAAACTCAACAATTATTTGTTCCTTATATTTCCTTTTCAACTCTGTCTTCCCTGTCTGCTTCCCTCCCCCACTCCTGCTTCTCTAACATTGCATGAGTATTTTCTGAGCCTTTCACTTACTGGTAGAAGTCAGGTTTTTCCTCCTCTTCTTGCCCGACTGAAGACAGAGTCGCTTTTCCCTCAACCTACTCTGGTCCTAGTGCTCCTGGCTTGATGTTGTACTTATTTACCATCAGAAATGCCCACCCTCACTCACAATGCTCCTCATCTCTTTTTCCTTTTCACTCAGACACATTATCTTTTATCCGCTGCGCAGATGACCTCTAGTTTAATACTTCCAGTGACAATCAAATCCAGCCTCCTCAAAACCCCATCATCTGATACCTGTTCTCCAGGCTTCTTAAGAACACCTGACACATCTCAGGGTGAATGAATAACACTGGTGTATACCCACCAGACAGAGAGAAAGGAGTCTCTTCTCAGTAATAGTAACAAAACTTGGAAAGTGAAGAATAATTTAACCCTTGCAAAACACTTTCCTGTTGGAAACGCCATTCTATTCTCACACCCTGTGTGAAGAGCATGACTGGCCAAGGCAAATACTAGTACCATTTAAATATAATAAAACCAAAGCCCACGGTTAAGTGACTTCCCCAGTATCATTGTTGTTACTAAGTAGCAGAGCTGGCATTTGAACAAAATTCTTCTGAAGATGAAGGCCCAGTAATCTTGCAGACATTTTTTTTTTTCTTGTAGTGGAAAAGGGTCCTAGGAGTCATGCATTAAATTCACACCAAGATATTCTTTTCAAAGCATGTGAGATGGATAGTCCATACAAACCGTAATAGAAAGTGGCCCCATTTCTCTTCGGCTGATGCCACCAAGGCACAATTTTTATGCTCCTAGAGATTGGCTGCCGGCACTAGATGATACCTTAACGTTTGAATGTCACAGAGACTTCTCACTTTTGTTAAATCTCATCAGACTCTGCAGCTTTCAAAAAATATTCTCCTTGAACTTTCCTAAATAACCAATTTCTATCCTTATATCTCCAAATAGGTGATATGCCAACAGTAGTTTGTGTTGTACTGTTGAAAACTAGTGCTCTCAAATGTTAATCATAAAATCTACCTTTTAAGGAAAAGTTTCGAATCCATATTATGAAATTTTGAATTCTTTGAGACACAGCACATCAGTAGCTAAGGTATTCAGATGCTAGGCAACATGGATTTCCAGGTGTATGTGTTTTGGAGATGAACACCTATAATGAACTCTTACCATTTTTTGTAGTTTCCCCAAAGTCTCCAGAGGTTTATCAACTGAATTTTCCCCCCAGGCATACTGAGTTAATATTAGTTATTCCCTCAAATCAACTGTCTATTTTATTTTATTTATTTGCTTATTTATTTATTAACTGTTTCTTTGTTTTGCCGTAGGATGTTCATACTTGCTCTTCCAACACAGCTTAGAATCAATTTTCCATTGATCTTTTAGGTTTCATACTTGCTGGGAAACCTTTACATCTGCCCTCGATATCAGCAGTCAAGATAAGGAGCACCATGAAAAACACCCTGTAAGTTGCCGTGTTAATAGGGTGCTATTCAAATATAGTGCTTTCTTTGTTGATTTTGTCTTTTTTTTTTTTTTGGTTATATAATTTCTAAGAACATCAACCAGGTCTATTCTGCATATATTGTTGTGTCCCTAGTATATATTGTTCAAAGCCTTATATATAATCAACTCGGAATAATACATTGAGTTTTTCCATATACATTGTATTCTCCCGTGCCAAGAAATCTCCAGGGAATGACTAAATTACCATCTTTGCTGTCACTGGAAGTCAAGACTGATAAACATCTTATGAACAGGTAGCACACTCAGAAGCAACTTCTACAGGACTAGAGACCCTATTGCATGACCTGAAGGGAATATTTTCCTCTCTGCAAGGCCTGCAATGTGGCTCAACACCACTGCTTCCCCATTTCTCCTGACTGGTTTCCCAGGCATGGAGAAGGCACATCACTGGATCTCCATCCCATTATTGGTGGTTTACATCTCCATACTTCTTGGTGATGGCACCCTTCTCTTTCTCATCAGGAATAATTATAACCTCCATGAGCCCATGTACTATTTCTTAGCTATGTTGGCAGCCACTGACCTTGGAGTGACATTGACCACGATGCCCACAGTTCTGGGGGTCCTGTGGTTGAATCACAGGGAGATTGGCCTGCTTCTTTCAGGCCTACTTTATTCATACTCTTTCTATAGCAGGATCTGGTATTTTGCTTGCCATGGCCTATGACCGTTTTATTGCCATCTGCAACCCCTTGAGATATTCTTCAATCCTTACCAACACCAAGGTAATAAAGATTGGGATGGGGGTATTGACAAGGGCCGGTCTGTCAATTATGCCAATAATTCTTTGCCTTCCCTGGTTTCCCTATTGTCGATCCCGGGTACTCTCCCATGCTTTCTGTCTACACCAGGATGTCATCAAGTTAGCCTGTGCTAATATTACTTTCAATCGTCTCTATCCAGTTGTGGTTGTATTTGCAATGGTCTTGTTGGACTTCCTCATCATCTTTTTCTCCTACACTTTGATCCTCAAGACTGTCATGAGCATCACTTCTGGAGAAAGGGCCAAAGCCCTCAACACATGTGTCTCCCACATCTGCTGCATCCTGGTTTTCTATGTCACTGTGGTTGGTCTGACATTCATCCATAGGTTTGGAAGACATGCTCCTCATGTGGTCCACATCACGATGAGCTATGTCTACTTCCTTTTTCCCCCTTTCATGAACCCTGTCATCTATAGCATTAAAACCAAGCAGATCCAGAGTGGTATAATTCGCTTCTTTTCTCTGCCTCATTCTAGAGCATAACTTTGACTCACTGCTCTCTGAAGAATAATTCAGGGAACCTGGACAAGCTGACAGCTCTGTTGGTGGGAGCAACTAGGGAAAGCCATGTTAATGGAAGCCAACATTTGTGCTATTTAGAACATCATCTCCTCCTCCCCCCAAAATAAAAAGAAATTAAAATAATACAATAATAGAACATCATCTCACTCTGCCCATTTGTAGCTGAGTTGTATATTACATAATATATATACAACACTAATCTCGTGTCCAAGTGTTTGCTGTTTTCCCAGGTAATCACCCTGTTTGGTGAGCCTCTGGTGCCTATTATATGATTCTTGGATTTATGGTAAGGGTCACCAGTATTTAAGTCAAAGCTCATTGTTTTTTCACTATGTTCTGCATGTATTGGCTTTGATATACCTAAAAATAGCACACTCTTGTCTTCAGACTTGTATCCAGTTTTGTTTTTGTTTTTATTTTTTGCTTATATGGAGCTAATTGCTGTTTCTAGAAAACTGCACTAAGTAAAGCAATGAGCCTTACCCTGTTCTCAGTTCAATATGACAACTCTGGAGAAAGTACATTTAAGTATATCTAAATCTGTTCAGTTAAAATTTTGATAAACATTTATTAAATAATATTATTTTTCATTAAAATATATGTAAGTAATATAACAGATATAATTATATCTATGCTGTTATTTTTACTACAACTACTACTAAATAGAAATATAATTCCTCATCCAGATGATCATTGTCTTGATGAGTTAGTCCTAATATGGAGAAAACAAACTTGAAACAAGATCTTTAGCAACTTCCAGGCTAATAAATGATCTTTATCAGATCAGCTCAAGGGACTATTTGTTTGATAATTAATTAATTAATTAATTAATTTCTACTCAACTCAGCTGTATGTCTGTAATTAAGTATGACATTTATATTTTTTCTTTCATAGCTTCTAGACTGTGTATTTCAGGGGAATAATGATAACATAGGTCTGTTCCCTACTGTATTATAGAAACTACCACATGCATCATCTTTAGTAAAATATAGTTTTGATTAAAATGAATGAAACTTAAAGTGACTCATATCTGTGTGTGTGTCTCTTGGTTTTCTATCTCTAAATATGTGTAACTTCTGAGTGTCTTGTTACTATGCCCTGTAATACCTTCAAGTAGTTGGACATCTTCCATTGTATTCTCATTTAATACCTTCAAAAATATAAGGTCACCAGTCTTTCAGTAGGAGTCCATCCCTTGCTCATGCTCTTGGGACTGAATTAAGGGAGATCTAAGCTAAATCAAAGGAAAATTTTCTTGATTTTTATCTTTAGGCCAGTAATCCTAGGGCTTGCCACAGTAGACTAATATAAATGGTATTAGAATAACAACATGTTTTCTAAAGTCTTCAAATGGGTACATTTGATTGCAACCCCTAAAATTTCTCTCCTCTCTCTTTCTGTCCTTCCTTATCTTGCAGAGAGACGATAGAGACATTAGAGAAAGAGCTCATAAGAAATAAATGACTGGGAAGTTCAGTTTTTCCTATGAAACAGAGCAAAGCTCTGGGGTTGCAGTGGCATCTCAAGAGTAAAGTCAAAAGAGATTGGGTGTAGAGTTTCTTGATAGATCAATTTAATGTCCTGCTCGGATACTTGTAGTCACACATACCTTAATGTAGAGGTAAATTTCTGGGAGTTCTCAAAAAGGCCATCCTACTAGCCTTTTCTTTCTTGCTTCTATGTGATACTTAAAATTAGTCATCTTTCTGGTGACAAGACTAGTGCCCAAACCAGAACATAGGGTGAGAACGTGGGGGACCACTGTACCAAAGCTTCAAATCCCCAAGGCTATGAGAAGAAAGAAGGAGGGAGGAGGCAGAAAAGGGCCTTGGCGAGGACCTGCTGAAACAAATGCTTCTTGAAGCTTGGCTTCTGGGTATGATCTAAAGAGGTGATCTTGAAAGTAAGACCTTGGCCAGGCTCAGGCTAGAGTCACACCTATGGAACCGATGAGCAAAGGACTGATGAACAGGTCAGTAAGTGGCTCCAGTGTGTCTTGTCCTGGAGGGCTAAGTGTAAATAACAGGGCATGGCAGGGTAGGTTGAGGTGTAGAGAGTTGGTTTATTGGAACTTACAGAGGAAGGTGGCAGTATGTCAGTCAAGAGGTAATGGGATATAGGAACATATCCCCAAAGCTTCCCCTAAAAATTGTCTTCTGAGTAATCTCTTCTTCATATTTTTTTGCAACAGGAAAATGCTTAAAATCTGCCTTCCCCTCCCTACTAGGTGGATGGGGAAGAGAAAGGCAGAACATCTGTGGGAATAGCGGCAGATATCTCTGGTGTGGTTCAGGACTCTGGGATGGATTAGCTGTTGTTCCCTTTCTTTCTCTCTTCAGCTGTTTGAACCAGCTTCCTCTTTGCTCCTGCATGTTCCACCAGGATTTTACTCCCCAAGAGCCTAAATCAGGCTATGGAGAGGAGGCACTATGATGACCAACAGTATAGAACAGAAAGAAAACATTGTCAAGTAGACCATTCTCAGATTAGGGCAAAGACACACTTTGAGGGATTTGACATTAAACATGCTTTAAATTTCTATGTATTTCCAGAGGTGAGCCCAGGATCCATCAGGAAATAAATGTACAAATCCTGAAAACCAAAGGCAGAGGAGAATTTCTTTGTTCATTGTCTTCCATGTTGAAGTATAGGCACTGCAGATTTTGAGCATCTCAAAACCCACACAGAGAGGGAGTGGACCTGGTGTTGGGTTGGAGGAGGGAGGGGAAGGTGGTCACCATTTTTACCAGCAAGGGACGCTACCTAAGTGAAAACTCTGCTGGATGCTTTGGATAGAAGACCATTCAGAGCCAACAGTCACTAGTAAGAAGGTCAAGAATTTAGTGTAACTGTAGGTCAAATAATCAATCCATGGATTTGGAAAAGAACAAACATTATGTACTGAAACTTCTAATGAGAATTCGGTGATTAAGTGAGGTCTACTGGATACTATCCATCAGGATAGATAGCACTGTTAGTTATAGATTACCTAGTCAGAGAGCAGAGTTGAGGTCAGAAATGCAGAAGATAAGAAGAAAAATTAAAAGGCAAACAAGGATTGGGGGAATGAAGATTGAAAACAAGTGGGAAAAAGAGCCCAAGGAAAGGCAAATGTTGTAAAGTTTGTCACATAAATGTCTGGCTGGTGTTTCTCCTTGAGAAGAATTTTAGAGGAAGAGAGGCTCAGAGTCTCTCCTGAAGACTGCAAGTTTCTGGAACAGAATGTTTAGTTTGGAGAAATAGATTTTCCATCAATATAAGATCAAGGGCTTCCCAGAGAAGGACCCTCCTTTGAGTTGATGGATATA
This sequence comes from Camelus dromedarius, assembly GCF_036321535.1. Lineage (NCBI taxonomy): Eukaryota > Metazoa > Chordata > Mammalia > Artiodactyla > Camelidae > Camelus > Camelus dromedarius. The sequence goes on along the minus strand of NC_087447.1, from coordinate 45,346,005 downwards.
GTTTTCAAGGTTATAAGTCAACAGTCTTAGAATTATGGGACTTTGTTTCAAACTATGTCATTGAGTACATGACTATAATCACCAATTAACTGTTCCTCCAATCCCTAGCCTCTTGATACACCCACCCACACCCACACACATACACAGACACACACACACACACACATTATCGCCACCCAGCTCCACAAAGTATGCTCATTACTTGATTGAACCAAGCAGAGATGCTTAGTCCTTGAGTGTGAACACAGAAAGATGACATATTAAGACTTTTTTTTTATTGAGCAAATAATGATTAACACTGTTCATGAAACAGGCTGTAGGAAAGAGAAGGCACCTCTCAATTTCCTGTCACCAAGACCACAACTACTGAATCTCATCTAGTTTTCCCAATTACCCAATAGCATATATCCTGTTGCTTTCCAATACATTTAGCCTTTCTTACATTTTTTTCTGCCTTCAAACATGCTCTTTCCTAAGCCTAGAATATGAATCACCCTCTTCTCCCTTGTTCTCTGCATTTGTCATGGAATCTCCTTTTGCCTTCCAGATTCACCTCTTAGAGCACATCCTATGTGAAAGTCTCCCCAGAAGATTCAGATGCTTCTTCCTCTTAACTCAAATTTCACTTTGTATTTATTACACTTATTATCTTTTCTTTATCTAGCAGAATATTTTCTAACTTTACATTTATATATGTTACTCCACTATAAATGAAATCCTTTGACTCCAGGGATAATGTTTTACTATCTGTTCCTTTGTAAACCCAAAGCTTAGCACAATGAATTGAGGAGGGTAAAAAAGCTGATTTTCTCACAGATACTACTGAACAGATTATAAATTTCTGGAATTCCTCTTGTCTAATGTCGTACAGAAAAAGAACAACTCCACTGTTTCCTTGCATTTTGACCTTTTGAAGTGCTTTTAATCATTTTCCAGATCAGTTATTTAAAAATGGGGAAAATAAGACTTCTGTGGGCATTCTGTTAAAAGTAAGGGGGCATATGCAACACATGTAGACCATGTTTGTTGTGTAATAAGAAGCAATTATTCTCTCTATCTCTGTCTTCCCTCTCTGTTTCCCCCTGCCTCAGCCTGGCATAGGAAACAACACTGACTAGACGTGTGCAAATAGGCAACTCAGGGAGACCCATCCCTGCCAAAATATTGTTTCTTCCTGTTGTTATTTTGCTTTGTTTTGTTTCTGTTTCTGTTTTATACTTTTGATTCTCTTCTGAATTCTACCAAGGTCAAGTTTGCCCCCGCCCCCAACCTCATAGGCAGCCCAAGCCTCAAGATGGTCTGGTCTGTGCTCACCAAAGTGCCCCCCTCTTCTCATTTCTCCCCACCCCACAACAGACACCAGTAACCTTTCACTAATCCTAGCTATTTGCTTCAGTCACTATCACCCCAAGCCTTCTTAAAACCCCACTATCCTAAACCTCTTCTCCACTAAATATTTTGAATAAATCAGAATGAGTCAACATATCTGAGTGTGATGGCTTCCCACCTGTCTCTGCCAGACAGAATCAGAATGGCCCTTTACAATAAATGTAACCCAACCCCTTACAAATGCACAGTGTGTTGCCAGTGACCAACTCTGAAATGATATTGCATTTACTCCTCACAGGACAAGACGAAGTTGGCTAGTCTCATTTATTTCCAGCTGAGGATTGTAAGCTGAGAGAGTCCAAAGGATTTGCCCAAAATTACATGGTTAAAAATTGGAGGAGCTGGGACCTCAACTAAGGAGTTTTCTAAAAGTCAAAGTCTAGAGGTCTTAGAGGAGTTATACATATATGTTATAAACTCACTCTAGAAAATTCTCCTTAATGTCTATGATGATATATTGGCATTTCTCATGTCCTAGTTTATCCCAACACTGATAAATGTATTTACAAAGCGCAGATGGTTAACGATTTTAGAGCCTTACCTGTGGTAACAAGCTATCACATTAGCCCTCTTGTATGACTTTTCAAACAAATCAAACCTCGGCAGTCTAATCATTTGTTGCTCTCACCTGCATTTTTATAACTGTATTGAATATCCATTATTTTTTCAATTCATTCTTGCCTTAGAAATTTCTCTTCTGAGAAAATTCTGAAAAAAACAAATATTTCCCTTTCTTTACACGATTGATTCCCACACATCTATCAGATATTACCCTGAGGAAGCCTTCCTTGACTGTTCCCAAACCTTGCCAGATTTATTAAAATAAGTTATTTATATGCTCCTGTAGAATACTGTAAGTCTTCTATCATAATTTTATTTTATATCAGTGTTATTTCTCTTTTATTCCTTGAAGCTATTTAAAGCTTTAAGGTTCACAAGAACAAGAACCCACTCTGTTGTGCACACTCATGACTGTATCCTCCATGCCTAGTATGTTGCCTGGCAGATTTACTAGGTACTAAATTTATAGTTGTTGTTCCTATTATTGTTACTTCTTTCCATCTCTGAGACTCTCCCAAGAATGGATGCTTTATTTCTTTGGTGTCACTGCAGTTCAGGGAAGCTCTACACTCAGAAAAAAAGAAGTCACTAAAGGAAAATTTTTGAAGACCTACAGACCTATACATAGGGTTTCCTTAAGAGAAGCCTTATCCTATTATAGTGCCCATCATGGGACTCAACACGAGTGTCTCACCCTTCCTGCTGACTGGATTTGTGGGCCTGGAAAAGGCCTACCACTGGATCTCCATCCCATTATCTGTAGTCTACATCTCCATCCTTCTTGGCAACAGCATTCTCATATTTCTCTTCAGAAATGACCATAGCCTTCAGGAGCCTAGGTACTATTTCTTAGCCATGCTGGCAGCCGCAGGCCTTGGGATGACCCTGATTACCATGCCTACTGTGCTGTGCATGGTGTGGATGAGTCACAGAGAAATGAGCCATGGAGCCTGCTTTCTTCAAGCCTACTTCATCCATAGTCTCTCCATCACAGAGTCTGGAATTTTGCTTGCCACGGCCTATGATCGGTTCATTGCCATGCGCAGCCCTCTGAGATGCACTTCCATTCTTACCAACACTCAAGTGATAAAGATTGGGGTGGGCATTTTTATGAGGGGATTTGTTCTCATCTTGCCCCCAATATTGCCTCTCTATTGGTTTTCCTGTTGCAGATCTCATGTCCTCTCTCATGCATTCTGCCTCCATCAGGATGTTATAAAACTCCTGTGCTGACATCACCTTCAATCATCTGTATCCTATTGTGGTGATATTTTCTATGGCCCTACTGGACTGTCTGACAATCTTTTGCTCCAATATTATGACTCTCAAGACTGTTGTGAGCGTTGCTTTTGGAGAGGAGAGGGCCAAAGCCCTCAACACTTGTGTCTCCCTCATCTGCTACATCTTGGTCTTCTATGTGACTGTGGTTGGTTTGACATTCATCCACAGATTTGGGAAGAAAGCCCCTCATCTGGTACACATCACAATGAGCTACATCTATTTGTTTTCCCCCCCTTTTATGAATCCTGTCATCTAAAGCATTAAAACTAAGCAGATTCGCAGTAGCATACTCCAGTTATTCTCTCTGCCATCATCAAAAACATGACATTTACAGGGGAGAGGGTAGAGCTCAGTAGTAGAATGTGTTCTTAGCATGCACCAGGTCCTGAGTTCAATCCCCAGTACCCCCATTAAAATAAAAATAAATTTTAAAAAACCTTATTACCTACCCCCCCAAAAAATTAAAAATTTTTTTAAATTAAAAAAAAAACGTGACATTTACACTTTCCTATCTGGGAAAGGACTAAGAGATTATAAACATAAGGATAATTTGACTGGCACAAGTTTCTAAGAAATATATTAAAATAGATGGACAGCTGTCAAAAAAATATCTTTCAGACACAACTCTTTCTTCTGCTGCTCCCTTTTTTATGAGGGTGAAGTATAGTAAGCTGTGTAAAAACTTAAACACAGTGCAAGGTGCTTAGCATGTGCTCAACTGATACTCATTTTGTACTCAAATACTCTTATCCTACTAACAGCAGCTCTGATGTCCTGTGGCATGGTCCAAAAAATTTACAGCAGATTCCATCTACAGTTGTCTTTTCCTTAAGGACTGGATGTTCCCACAACCAATGACTTTCACTTCTTTTGTTCCTTGTGCAAAGTTGGTTGCCTTTTCTGGAATATTGTCATCAGTGAAGCAGCGTCTATTTGAGCTAATTTCTAATGATGACCATTGAGCACAGTGTATATCTAAAATACGAATGCTCAGCTTTTACACAGTACAGTTAATTAAAATAAAGAAGTAAGTCAATTCTTGGTCCAGAGGAAGAAGTTTTATTATGAATCTTGATGAGAAATAGTTTATTAGAAGTTATGTATAATCAGAGCCTGGAGAGGAAATTAATTCAGGTTGGAACTGGACACGAATGGAGCTTGGCATGTATTCCTCATGCCATAAAGGGTAAAGTATGTGTGTAATTAGCTGGGAAAGAAAGAAAAAGGAGATACTTGTACTAGGTGTGAAAGAAGTCCTGGGCTGGAGAAAAGGCTTTCACAGCAGGCTGTAGGTGTAGGTGTCACCCACACACCAGGTGAAGAGGACCTCTCGGCCAGGTAAGATCCCATTCTCAATGGCGGCAGCAACGGTGGTTATAGATTCAATACAGGAAGTGGGAAGACTAAGATGCCAGGGTTCAACAAGCCTTGTGCAGGCCACCCAGGGCAGTGCATTTCCTTGAAGAGGGATGAAATCAGGTCCCTTGGTTCTGTCTAGACACAGGTGAACTTCTGACCTTTGCAAAATCCTTTGCCCTTGATCACTAAAGGAGAAGAACATCACAGAATCATTGGAATTTAGGGTAATAGGGAGGCAAGCCCAATATGCAAAAGTGGGGCTATGGCAAATGCTCTGGTGCATTTTACGAGCCGTGTAATGTGTCACGTACTGACAGGCCCGTGAGACTGGCGTTTCTTTCTGTTAAGAAATGCCTGTCACACTTGAAGCTCCCTCTTCCGTATCTCTCTCTCCCCTTTCCCTGTGGACTATGATACTCATTCTAAGCACAATGCTTTGAATAGAGTCGGAGCTTATTAAAATGTTCTTTATTACACAAAGTAATAAACTAAGGGTGGATGATGTTTCCGTGCCTTTCTATTCCTCTTGTTCCCACATCTCCATGTACATGTCTGGATATTCCTGCCACTCTGGGGCACCCCTCTAAGCTGTTTGTCTACCCATTGTGACAGGAGACTCCAAAAGTGAACAACCAAAGCCCGCTGTGTGCAGGGTCTACCTGTTTTTTCCTGAGCATGTGTTCTGAGCATCCTGAAGCCAAGCTCATAGGGCATCTTTTTCAGCTTTCCTGAGTTTCCACTGATGAATTTTCATTTTAAATGTGGATATGTGAAAGGTTGATTTTTAGTGAACAATTTTCAATCATTGTGGTCTCCATGTTTTCCTAAGAGCTGCTGGATACCCACGAAAAGAAAAAAAGAGAAAAGGAAATACACAGTAGACTATAGAGTGTTGTCCATGCAACTACCACTGTTTCTCCTCTTTGCCACAGCAGCCCACTCAGCACAGGGCAAAGAAAAGACCGTAAAACCAAGAATGTCTTTAATAATGCTGGTAATAACCTTGACTTCAAGTGGTGGTTTATTGCAGCTGCCAAAGAACATTTCTTTTTTTGTCTGGTGACGTATGCTGTAGACGTTTGGAGCACTAGGGCCATGAACTGGGCCAGACCTTAAAATAAGGTCTTTATTACACCATGAGTTTGTGGAAGTATCTAGTGAACCTGAGGGATTAGAGGTCACCCAGCGACAGGTTCAGTGCCTTGAGATCAGTGTTATGAGAATATCGTTGGTGTTTGCCATCTACGGAAACCATGGGGTTAGAGCATACAGAGATGCCAAAGACAAAACAATGCTAGGCTGGTTCCAGCCTGGCAACAAGGCATCGAAGTGATCTTACCCCTCCTCCCCTGAGGTAAGCACACGGTAAAAAATGCTGCGAAGAGATGCATTTAGATACAGATAGAATAAATAACAGCCCAGTGTATTTTGACTTCCCAGTCAGCAGCCACCTTCTCTAGTCAGAGGAGTGGACATGGTTTATTACCCTAAGGAAGTCCTTCCATAAAGTGTATTAACAAATTAACACATCAGTGAGATACACATGTCATCTTGTTGCCCTGACAGGGCTCTGGAAGTGACTCTGTGCTGGCTTGACACCATTCCAGGGGAACTGAGGCCCTGGTGAGACTTAACATTGCAATAAAAATGCGCTTGATTTTATACAGCACAATCTGATACATTTAAATTATACAGTTTTTTTTTTTTTTTTTAATGTCTTTAGCAATAAACTTTGAGGGCAGGGGCTATGATTCAGACATCATCTCCACTTAAATCAACATTCTCCAGCACATCATAGATGCTCAATATATGTTGGCCTGATGGCAGGATGAAGTTTATGTCCCTAACCATTCATAGAGGACCTCTACCTGCCTCTCTGGGGGATCTGAGGAGTCTGAATGTGGCTATAGAAGCGTGAATTTAGGATGGAAGGCGGGGAACCAGGACCATCACCAGCACTGGGAAACATACAAGTCGAAGGACTGTTGGGAGCAGTTGGACGTTGGTTAGAGGAAGTCAGCTATGGTTGTGGGCCAGTTGGTAATGCAAGAGCTCATAAATGGCAGGAAAATAATTCTTCACCTATGACTAACCCCTGTCCAGTCCCAAGCAGGAGTTCCTGTGCACACAGAGTTAGGAGGGTTGAGGTAAGGGTGCTATCTAAGCCATGAGACACAGGCCCTAACTTTTAGCCCCTCCCAGGGCTTGAACTCTTATCTCTTAGACACAGGACTGAGGGTCTACAACCACGCCCCTCCCAAACTTTGCAAATACTGCCATCTCTGCCTACAGTGAACGAACCAGGAGAAAGGCCTCTAGGAACAGGGCAGAAGACAGTCTCTAAAGTCTCAATATGGCTCAGGTGGAAAAGGATCTCTGCTGTATACAGGCATGTGAACTTGCAAAGTCCTTGAACCACTAGGCTTTAGTTCTTGCATTGTTAACTCGAATAAACCCATTGTTAAGAGAGATTTTTGAAGTTAAAATGAAAAACGGTGTTTTCAACGTGCTGGTCCATCACCATAGAGGCACTGGCACAATCCATGCATTCCAAGGTATTCTTTCCTTAAGCATTCTCCCTGTGCCTATTTTTATCATCTAACGTCTCACATCCTAACCTTGACCAAGTCTAAGTGTTTCCTGGTCCTTACCCAGCAGTTAGTAAGGAGCCAGACATTCTTCAAAGTTTTACTTCTACCAAAGCGAAACTACCCCTCTTCCAATTGCACCTCACAAGTAATCCAGTCTTTTGTTGGCCCTTTGCATCTGAGCCCTCCAGCTCAATTCAGATTTGTTGCATCTTCAACCACTTAACTGTGGCCCAGCATGGGTAAGCCAGTTACGACTGCTCTAGCTTTCTAGAAACTCGTTGTTTCATGCTTCTCTGTATATACGCTAGTGCAGTAGTTTTGGACTTAACAGTCTGGTTTAGAATGCCACCTTCTACTAACTGGCTGTGTGCTCTTTTGCAAATCTTTTCATCCATCTGTGCTTTGGTCTGTTTAGTGTGTTGGACTATTTTAATGATTAAATGTATTCATATATGTAATGCATCTAATAGTTCCTGGCCCATAGTAAATACTGCAGAAGTTTTAGCTGTTATTATGACTGCTATTTTTATTATTAGACATTTTGTGAAAATGGGATAATTTGATACTTGGAGTGAGAAGAAACCTAGTCTGGTCTGCCAAAAAAGGTGAGGACTTAGTGAAAACTTGCTTACAAGCACAATGCTTGATAGTATGTACAATATTCTAATGTAAAGACTGATATTCTGTTCTCTTAAGGACCCTGTGAGAAAGCAGAACCTAGTAGAGGTTTTAGTTCTATTTATCAGAAGATTTTGAGATTCCCAGAGACTGAGTGACTTAAGGTGTTATGCTTAGAAATAGGAAGAATCAAACTTATAGAGCTGGTGATGGCTTTCCTCTGTAGGCCAATGTGTTCTAGGGAGTAAGAATGTTGAATCTGCATGTTCTCATGAGGATTTAGAGGAACTCTCTTCTGTGAATGTTGGACGCATCTACTCAGAATTTTTTACCTTCCTTGTGGCCCTCACAGATCTAGTGCAGACGTCCAAGAAGCCTACATTGTGGGTCAGTCGTGTGGACCAGATTAGACAGATACCCATTAACTAACACTTGCTAGGTGCCTGTGGAGTAGAATCTGTGCTAGGGTGTTTGGGCTATCAAAATGCACGTGGCTGTATGACCAGGATCTAAGCCTAGACATACTGGGAGAATGGAGTCTTTAAAGGCAGGTATTCACTCATTCACAAGTGTAACCTAAGCACCTACTTATCATCTAGCACAGCCTGGGGCCAACATGATAGAAGACGATATGTATGTGCATGCGTGTGGGGTAGTCGGCACAAAATGATGATTAACAGTCAGTAAAAATCCATCAGCAGTGGTTTTTAGCAGCCACTATGAGCCACGTGCCGCCCTATTAGAAGATTTATATTTATTATTCCTCAATAAAACTCTATGAAACATTTTTTACATCTTATTTTTACTAATAAAAAATAAAATCTGATAAAGAAAATCTTTAAGATCACATAAACCAGTAATAATTGAGTTCTTTAAAAATTTCCATACCTTAAGTATGTCTATGATATAAATATAACATAATATTTATACTTCATACATGTTAAATATAAAGTGAAAGACCATTTTGAGCCTCAAGGCCTACTGGGGGTTGATTCTTTCGCCATTCTGGTGTTAATTGCTGTGTTATTCCTTGAATGGCTGTGCCCTGCCCCCTTCCTGTCTCATCCCCATCTCAGAGATTTTACTCCCATAATCTTCTTAAGGGGTTGTAGAGGGATGATGGTCGTCTTCTGAAACCACTTCCAGGCTGAGTAGGAGCATTGACCCTGCCTATCAGGGAGTAAAAAGCCTCTGAATGCCTAATCTTGGGGCCCCAGGGGCAGGACAGCCTTTTGTTTTTGTGTCCAGAGTGCTGAGGGTATGGGCCATCATTTGACTGGGACTGTTGTAACCCACTGTTTCCATTGACTTCTGATGAATTGTTTTTAAAGATGAAGCACCTTTGTAACAACTTGACATTCTGTAACAACAAAAAGATTTAAAAGGCATGGTTAAACACCTGTAATTGATAGAGATTTGTTTGTAATGACTAGAATTATGACTGATTATATTTAATTTAACATATTAAATAATCCTAGTTAGCTTAATATCTGAGATGTCTCAAGTTTTCTTTAAAGCATCTTAAAGTTACCTGGGGCTACAAAGAACTTTATGAATTTGTTAGATTTTTAAAATCCTGATTATGTATGAAAACTCTTTGTTTTTTTCCGTAGTTTTTTTTTTTACGAAACTCTTACTGAAACATACATCTTACTTTCCCACTGTATACTGAAATACTTATTTTAGGAGCTTTAACTACATGTATTATTATTTTAACCCTCAAAAACCATGAATCTCTGGCAAAAACCAAGAAGCAAGCAACTGTGAATTGGTTATCATATCACCGTTTCCTGACTAGAAACTTACACTTTAGTGTTTTTTTTTTTTTTCCTAAGGCAAAGGTAGATAAACTTAGATCTGCCCATCAATTAATGTTTTAATGTTTTATAAATGACATAGGTAGTCAGTGAACTTTTTAACTTAGTTTTAAGTTTTAAGTACCAAAATTTGGAAAGATAATTTTAGGTAGATACTTTCAAAAGAAAACTCCTATAGAATTTACCCCAGATCTCTTATTTTGTTTACTTTTTGAAAGTTTTTTTACATTGAGTTACTTTTTTTGTTGACAAATTTGTAACAGATATAATAAAGTTTTGCTTGACCTCTATAAGCCTGGGCACAACCGAAGTATTATACTTAACACTGTTGTCTCTAAAGACAAGTTTATGTTAATTAAACCAACGAGCTTAAGCTGGCTTCAATACCAATACCAGCACTGAATCCTTTTTGGATAACGTGAACCTGAAATTTATTTTGGCCAGTTTTCTCTATGTTTGAGTATTTATATAAGTACTTAATCTCCTTTCAGCCAATTAAAGAGCTCTTTTACCATTTAACTGTGCCGATACCATACGTCTATGACACACAAACCAGACACCTTATAGTTTCCATTTTTAAATTTCAGTCATGAATCAGATATAACAGAGTAAAACCCATTGGCTCCAAAAGAGGTTGGATTTAAACTGGGGTTTTTGGCAGATAGAACAAATCAAAGTTGCCCATCTAGATGGCTAAGCCTCTTTACTAATATTTATGAAAAAGAGATAAAATTTTTACTTGTCCTTTACAAATTAAGTTCCAAATTATTTATCCCTCCCCACCCCCCTTTTTTGAAATTTGCATTTTAAAAAGATGGTGAGATCAGAGTTCCTGGAGAAGACAAGGTAGAATATTTGTATCTCAAAGGCAAGTTTTTCCTAGAAAGACTTTGTTTTTCAAAGGCCAGAAAAAAACATCTTTTTTTAAAATACTTGCCTCTTAAGGTAAATACATAGGGGAGGTTTGGGGAGTGGTAGAAGGGTCGGTGGGCTTTGTATCAGTTTTGGAGCCACACCTCTGGTCCTGTAAAGACTAGATTTGTAAAACAAAGACAGTTTTGTTTTTTCTCATTTAGCTTAGGGGAGACTTTTCCAAAAAAATGTTTATTAGGCTCCGAATATCAGCGATGGTCAGTTTAGTCCAACCGATGGCCTCCCATTTGGCCATCTATTTACAAACACTTTTGAGGAGCCTTCCTGGGTTTGAGAGGTTTTTTAATTAAGGCTCTTGGTTTGGGCTTTGATCTGAAGAGGCTTGCCTGTAGCCTCATGTGGTCCCATTTCTGATGATAACCTCACAGTAGTAGCTCTGTCAGGGACCTCAGTTTCCCAGACAGGAGGGTTTCCTTGAGAATTAATATGGGGTGGAAGGGAAACCTCTTCTGGCTTGGGACTGAGGCAGGCTCCCGAAGCCAAGAGACCTTTTTTTGGGATGTGTGTCTTTCATGTAAGGGTCTTTGAATTGGATTATTTCTTAGTATTTACTGAGCAAGTAGGTCCCTTCCCAACGAGGGGAAGGGACGCTCAGCCACCAGCAAAAACTCCTGTGTAAAAGTAAATTTTTAGTAAGCACCTTGTTTGGGGCCTTCTAGTGATCCCCGTTGTTACACAGGATTGGGAGGGCAAGGGTCCAGGGAAATCAGTCAGCACAGAGTAGGTGGCTGCCTTACCTAATAAGAAGACAACTTTTCTACCTGCCACATCAAGGGTTACTCAAGGCTCCACCAGAGAAATGACCCGGTGTCCTGTGGGAGCCAGGGAGGGTCCCGGGCCCCGTCAGTCTTTAGTCATCTCAGCCATCGTTGGTTTGGGAGCCGCAAGCCCCCTTCAGGACTGGGGGCAGTCCTGTTTCCAGTGGCCTTTTTGTTTGCGTAGGGGGCAGGGTCCTGGTGGACTTTTCCCATTCACAGGGCATTTGTTTTCCCAGTGGCCCTCCTGGCTGTACTTAAAACAAGTTCCTTTTTGGTGAGACAGTGGCTCTGATGCAGGCATCCGGGATCCTGTCCTCACCATGGGTCTTGGGTGGAGGGTAAATCTGAGGTGGTGCGGAGATGAAGGCTGCTGCTAAGAACTGCGCCTTTTGCTGTTGTCCCTGAAGCCTTTTTGCCTCTTTAGCCCTGCCTCTATTGTTCAGTACTTGAAACACCAGATCCATGAGCTGATTCATGGGGGTCTGGGGTCCCCAGCTGCCCAGAAGGGGCCTTAGGGGTAGATGATTGGGAGGACATCTCCAGTGGGGTCCTTCCCAACAGGAAGCAATAGAAGAATCACAAAAATCTCCTAGTGAGATCCCCAGCCTTGGGGCTTCCAAATCCCACAAGGCCCTTCCAATTCTCTGTTCATGAGAGAGGAGGAATAGCCTTGGGGGTCCTCACCCAACGGCTGGGTCCTACCCAACAGCCTATGGGATACCGCTCCAAGCGGCTAGATCCCACTGCTCGAGGCTGGCCTTCCTGCCTAAGAGTGTTGGGAGCCCTCTCCACTCTCCTGGAGGAAGCTTTTAAGCTAACTCTGGGGACCCCTATACAAGCATATGCTAACCATCAAGTTTCTGACCTTTTAAAAGGCAAGAGACATTTCTGGCTCTCAGATGTTCGGCCTCTTAAATATCAAGCATTACTACTGGAAAACCCAGATGTCACTGTCTCTGTTTGTGGGACACTCAATCCTGCTACACTATTACCATCACCAGACGAGTCTCTTCCCTTTTGCCTATGTCATAAGACCCTATCCATTTCTCTAGGAGCTAGAACAGATCTCACCGACCAACCCCTGGAAAACCCTGATGAGATCTGGTTCACCGCACACATTCTCGTGAACCTCTTAGCGATCTGCAACTGCTTTCCAAGAAACACTGCAGTGAGACTCTTCCATCGCCCTAGGGGACTATGGATCCCTGTTAGAGAAGCCTCTTCCTTAAATGTCTCCTGGTTCAAATCTTTTCTCTTTGAGGGCCCCCACCAAACTGTTTTAATACTAATTGAAAATGTCTCTGACATTAGGGTCCCTCTTTTTACTCCTCCTTTAGTTCACTGGACTAACACTCCAACATCTGCTTTCTAAACCCTAAACCAACAGAAAGCACAGAATTCAAAAATTTTTAAGACCTTTATTTGCCCCTTTCATCCTTTGGCTAGGATTAGCTCTCTATATTTGACCTCTGTCTTTTCAACCTTCTTATGAAAAGTGTTTCTTCTCATCTAGAGAGAAACTTCAAATGATTATATAACAAGGTAATCAACCAGTCAGCCAAGACCACACATATCCAAGCAGCTCGATGAACACCAACCCTTTGCTCACATCCTGTGCAAGGACAGCCAGCTAATCTGGGACCCCAACAAGCTCCATCATCACCCCAGATCAGCAGGAAGTAGCTAGAGCAGCCCTCACTCTCAACGTCCCCAAGATTTGGGGTTCTATAACTAGAGGGGGGAATCGAAGGTAGCTTAGATAGAAATGAGCATTGGGGGAAGGGAGAGGAAGGGGAAAGGAAAAATCCAGAACACAAGAAACCTGAGCCCTCAATCAACCAGAGCTCTGGGAAACGGAGTTGTCAATCAATCAATCAGTCAGTCAATCAGAAGGCCTGAGGGTGACACGGGGTTGGGGATGGAGGCACACCCCGTGTCATGTCTCTATGAGAAGGTTTGTTCCTCCAGCCCCAGGCCTCGGGGTTGAAGTGCACCACGTGTCATGAGTTATCAGTCCATCAGTCAACCAATTAATCAGTTAGTCAACCCCCAGGCCTGGGGGTGAAGGCACACCCTGTGTCATGTGGTATGTGTCTTTTTTCTTCCCCTGACTGTTGTTCCCCATGAAAATTTTGGTAAGTTTTTTTTTTTTTTTATAGTTTTCTGTTATGTAATGAAAGTGTCTTTATCTATGGCTATTTTTAAGGTGTGTGTGTGTGTGTGTGTGTGTGTGTGTGTGTGTGTGTGTGTGTGTCTGAATAGAAGTTCACAGTGAAGCTGAAGAAACCAAAACTTTGGAGCTTTAAGCAGAGAGAGGTTTATTGCAGAGCCAAGCAACGAGAACATGAAGCTCAGGGTTCAAAAAAACCTGAACACCCTGATATGTTTTTGTTTTTTCTTTTTGATGGTTTTTTTTTAATGGGCCAAATTTGGGGTGAGGGTGGCAGGGTTTGTGATGTTCTCCTGAATGGCTGGTGCTGAGGTAACAGGGCATTGTACAGGAATCTAGTGCTCAGCCTGAAGTTGCCATCCTGCACCTGGGTAGGGGCCCTAGTTCCTGCGGAAGAACTCAAAGATACTCTTATGTGTATTCCTTGCAGACCCAGGACCCTGCCCCAAGTCTGCACTATTGTTGCTTGAGTCTTCCTCTCATGTCTCTGCATTCCCTCCCTTCCCTGATTAGCAGCTTTTTGAGCCTACCCTTTGTAATTCAGGGAAGGTCAGGGAGTGTGAATGAAGTGTATTTCCTACTAAAAGAAATGAGGGACACGGAAAAGATTTCTACCAGGGAGGACCCAACAGAGTCCTGCTCCGTTTCTGTGTGTATATATTACTTGTTTTCTACAATTTGAAATACATACATTTAGCTATATGCTTTCTTTTTTAATTGGCCTTGCTCACAATTTGCTGAGCATATGAAATCATGACTACTGTTTACGTTCAAATTATTTAAAAATTCAGGCAATAGTGTTTTGAAATTTTTTTTGAAAAAAATCTCTTCTTTTACAACTCTAATTGCTCATATAATAGTTTGAAACTGTCTCACATACCTCTGAGATTCTTAATTTTTAAATATATTTTTGCTTTATTCAATGTTTCTGTTTGGATGATTTATATTGATGTGTCTTAAAATTCAGTTAACTTAGCCTTTCCTCTGTTGTTCAAATAATTTGGATTTCATCCAATAAATTTTATTTTTGTTTATTTATCATTTATTTTGTTTTAATCTTTTATTGAAGTATAGTTAATTTACAATGTTGCATAGTTGTATTAGTTCCAAATGTACAACAGAGTGATTCAGTCATACATATATGATGTAGTCAATTTACAATGTTGTGTCAATTTCTAGTGCTCAGCATAATAGTTCAGTCATACACTTACATACGTATATTCCTTTACGTATTACTTTTCATTATCGGTGACTACAAGATATTGAATACAGTTCCCTGTGCTATGCAGTAGAAACTTGTTTATCTATTATATATATGTTAGCTAGTATCTGCAAATCTCGAACTCCCAATTTATCCCTTCTCACCCCCTTTCCCCCCGGTAACCATAAATTTCTTTCCTTTGTGAATTTATTTCATTCAATACATTTTAGATTTTAGGTGTTTTTTTTTTTTTCTTCTCTACTGGGATTCTCCTTTTTTTTTACTTTACATTCCTCATCTTATCTCATCCAAATTTCTCATCCTTATAGACATTATGGAGCTACATTAGGGAACAAGACAAAGAATGTTAAGTTAATGAAAGATAAGGGGCTGGTTTCAGTCAAACTGTTTGAGAGAACACTACTTAACCAAGGAGAAGCAAGGAGCATTTTTGGATCTCACCCAAAATGCCTTCGCTCTGTATTGAAGCTAGATTGTGGAGAGCAACTTGAGATGGCCCATCAAAACCTGAAATGAAGGACATGGTCACCATTCCAGGATTCTCTTAGAGAATCTCTTAGATTCTCTTAGTGGCATCTCTTCTCACTAATGAGTGTCTGCTTAAATTTTGCTCTCTGGGTGCCTATCTTGCTTACTCTTGGCCTGGCTCTGGTCTCAAAATTTGTTTGGGGGCAGAGGGGAGGGCAACTCCCTCACTGAGCCTTTCTAAGAAATTCTTTCTCTTCGGGGAACTCCACACTGAGTCTAGTAGCTGGTTAAACTGATGTTTCCTCCTTGATCATAGCTCAGCCACTAATATGGTTTCGATAAAGAGGAAAAAGAGAAATGAGCAGAAGATTTCAGAAGGCAATGGATCTATCTGGACTCAAACTACAGGTTATTACAAAGAAACCGGGAGGATCCCAGCAGTTAGGGAAGCTAGGACTCAACAATAAGACTTGAAATACAATGTATAGGTGTCAAAGTGTCTGGGTATCAGACTCCACTCACACCTTGATGTCTGCACGTTATGGGGATCGTACTCTCTGAACATGCACCTCGTTGGTCTCTTCTCTTTGCCTGTATCCCATGACTTTGTTCATCTCCTACTGGAATTATTATAAGATTTTCCCAAGTATTTTCCATTCCTCTAACATCAACAATAATGTCTGTTTTTATTACTCTCCTTAAAGCATTTTAAAGGCTTTGAAACTCTTAGTATCATTTCTCCAACAAGTTGCAAGATATACTTACTGTAGGCAGAGTCTAATCCTTTGTCTGCCTAGAGCGCGTGGGACAGGGGCTGTCCAGTCAGGTGGAATGCACACACAACATACTGGTGGCCACTGATTGAACAGCAAGGAGACCAGCCTGGGGAAGTTGTCTTTTTTTTTTTCACATAGAAAAGGTTTGTGGTAGAGGTGAGGAAGTGGCCTCAGAAACAGTTTGGGAAATGTCAGACCTGCTTTGGTGAGACAGGTGCTTGAGTTTTCTAAGCTTCCTGGGCCATGAGTTGAGATAGACAGATGAAAAAGACAGGTGGGCTTAGCCCATGTTTGGGGGAAGGAGGGGATAGAACCTTGGCTTTCCAAAAGGGGTATCTCTGATAACCGCCTACAATAAGAATAGAAATTTGTATCTGACATACATTTAAAAAATTTTCTCCTAGAAGAAATAAAAGCAAGAATAAACAAATGGGACCTAATGAAACTTACAAGCTTCTGCACAGCAAAGGAAACCAGAAATAAAACAAGAAGAAAACCTACAGAATGGGAGAAAATTTTTGCAAGTGAAACCGACAAAGGCTTGATCTCCAGAATATATAAGCAGCTCATACAACTCAATAAGAAAAAAATTAACAACCCAATCCAAAAATGGGCAGAAGACCTAAACAAGCAATTCTCCAAGGAAGACATACAAATGATCAAAAAGCACATGAAAAAATGCTCAATATCACTAATTATCAGAGAAATGCAAATTAAAACTACAATGAGGTATCACCTCACACCAGTCAGAATGGTCATCATTCAAAAATCTCAATTGACAAATGCTGGAGAGGCTGTGGAGAAAGGGGAACCCTCCTACACTGCTGGTGGGAATGCAGTTTGGTGCAGCCACTATGGAAAACAGTGTGGAGATTCCTCAAAAGACTAGGAATAGACTTACCATATGACCTAGGAATCCCACTCCTGGGCTTGTATCCAGAAGGAAATCTACTTCAGGATGACACCTGCACCCCAATGTTCATAGCAGCACTATTTACAATAGCCAAAACATGGAAACAACCTAAA
This sequence comes from Camelus dromedarius, assembly GCF_036321535.1. NCBI lineage: Eukaryota > Metazoa > Chordata > Mammalia > Artiodactyla > Camelidae > Camelus > Camelus dromedarius. The sequence goes on along the minus strand of NC_087447.1, from coordinate 45,329,036 downwards.
TGTCCATCAACAGGTGACTGGATAAAGAAGAGTGGTATATTTATACAATGGAATACTACTCAGCCATAAAAACCGACAACATAATGCCATTTGCGGCAACATGGATGCTCCTGGAGAATGTCATTCTAAGTGAAGTAAGCCAGAAAGAGAAAGAAAAATACCATATGAGATCGCTCATATGTGGAATCTAAAAAACAAAAACAAAAACAAACAAACAAACAAAAACAAAGCGTAAATAAAGGACAGAAATAGACTCACAGACAGAGAATACAGACTTGTGGTTACCAGGGGGGTGGAGGGTGAGAAGGGATAGACTGGGATTTCAAAATTGTAGAATAGACTACACTGTATAGCACAGGGAAATATACACAAAATATTATGATAACTCGCAGAGAAAAAAATGTGACAATGAGTGTGTATGTGTCCATGAATAACTGAAAAATTGTGCTGAACACTGGAATTTGACACAACATTGTAAAATGATTATAAATCAATAAAAAATGTTTAAAAAAAAAAAAAAAGAATAGAAATTTGTTCCTCTTCAGAATGAGTGGACAGACAGAGGGAGGCTATAAAGAAAGAAGAACTTTCTAAAAGGGCTGCTGTGGGAAGATGTGGAACCTTCCACTAGGAGAACATTGCAGACTTTCTGGAATCATGCAGTTCTGTGTTTACGTAGCTGCAGACAGCCAGTGTTGCAGGAGAACGGACAAAATAAACTACAACTGGAAACTTTTTCAAGGGCTCTAGATAAGGATAGAGTATTTCTGCAATCTGAAACTCTGTGGGTCTTGCCAGCCTCGAAGATGCAGTCAGTGACACACCACAAAATGGAGTTCATCCAGGGAAGGCTTCATCCAACAGGCCTGCACCTCGGCTCAGAAAAGAGTGAGCTCAGCCTTGTGGCCGAGGAGAAATAATTTTCCTTCTACCTTTCTCGGTTCTTGGCAGAAACCCCTTATTATAAACAACAGATTAACAGGAGAAAAACAAACAAAAGCTTAATTAATATTGTGTATACTCCTGTATACATGGGAGAGACCCAGGAAAACTGAGTAGTTCCCTGAAATGACCCAGGTCACTACCTTAAATAATATCATCTCCAGCCAAAGACAAAAGAAGATGTTGGGGTGTCGGGGATACGCTTATGAAAGGCAATCTGGAAAAGCACAGTAAACAAGGGTAAGTTTGTTATGCAGGTTTCAGTCCATGTCTTCTCCACAGATAAGTCTCTAGAGATTTAGTCAGTCTCCATTTCTTGTTACAGAGAGGGAGACACGCTTACAAATAGAGAGCTCCCTTATAAATGATAAATATCACGTACAAAAGGTTTTCAGAGCTTCTCCTGTGTCTGCTGTTTCTTAAAAATAATCAGTCGTAAATAATGTTTATGCCAAAAAGGCATATTTTGGGATGACAAATTCTGCTCCCCTGCAACCTACAGCCATTTTCTGTGACAGAGCACCCATCCCCAACGGAGTCGGTGAACATGAAGCGACAGAGAACTCTGAGCAAGGATTTCATTTAGGTCTGTCTGGCCAGACTGGGGATCCAAAGCTTGGTCAATAAAACTGTCTTCAAAATTTGAGAAAGTAGAGAAATATGTATCCTCTCTGTCAGTTCAGGATTTCAGGTGGGCTTGAGTGGGTTTGTCGTGTGTGTGCCTGAGATGGAGATCATCTTTAGAGGTGGAATAGACTGACTGGAAATTTTCAGAGCTATATGAGAGGTGCAGAGGATGTGGGAAGATGGTGCTGGGAGGAAAGTTCTATTTTCTTAACCTTTTGAGAAGGGGTTATGAAGGGAGGGGGAGAAGAATTTGAATTTAAGCCTATTTGGGAGCATAAGGCTCCCCCTGATGGTTGTATTGAAAAACTACAGCATGTATACTGGCGGGACTGTTTCATTTCTGCATTAATCTCTTACCCCATCAAGCTTGACCCAGTTGACTTGGTACTGATTCTGGGTAAAAGGTCCCTTAAACATAACATATATTGGGACCCTGAAAAGAATTCTAGAATCAAATATATCTTTGTCTCTCTCTCCCATACAAGTTTTCTTAATCTCTGATACAGAACAGGGTCAGGTCTTGTGTTCCTTGTGGAAAGGGGCTGAGCTCAGTCAGTCTCAAATTTTTCTGACAGGGACTTCCTCTCCTACAAGCCTAGATGAAGTCTGTGCCCAGACCACATCCTCAAGTACAATTCAGTAAGATGCCCCCTGCACCCTGCCCTGTCACCTGACTGTGCCTGCCTGCATCTGGCCATAACCACGTGTTCTGAACCAGGTCTAAATTTGTACTGCATCCTACCTGGGTGTTTTGGATCTATTTGCCCCATTTGGGGGTTTGCCCTCACACAACTCTGATCAATATTTCGCAGCTTGAAAGATAATAACAATATACTGCCTTGTTCATGCCAATCTGTGCCTTTGTGTGTGTGCACACACGTGGAAAGGGAAAAGAAATGTGCATATGACCTGACCTCATCAATTCAGGTTCTACAACATAGACTGAGAGGGGAAAATGGATTTTCTAAAATGATGGTGTGTGCTACCAGAGGAGAGAAGAAGGCAAGAAGAGCGGAAATGTTAGGGACACTTAGCTTACCATAGGGCTCGTTGAAGGATTGCCCCACACACTCAAGGCTGAGTAGAGAGCCTTGGAAAAGCCTGAGACAGGCCTGAAAATGTATTTGGGGTGGGGGTGTAGATAAAACATTTTAATCTGGTTGGCCTCTGGGCTCAAAGACACTATCACTGACAGAGACGAAGGACACATTCATGGCCTTGTAAAGGGAATGCAGAAACAGGCATGAAAGCGAGAGCAGGAGAGAGAGGCCCCTGGGGCCCTGGGGCTGTGGGGCTTCAGGGAAGAGGAGCAATTTGGAGCCGCTGTGCAGGTCACATGGATAATCTTCGTCCGTCACGTCCCGCTTCTCTAGCAAACTCTGGCTCCTTCCAGTGAGCAAAGGGGTCAGTGAGGTGATGGGTGCCTGGGACTGGTTTCCTCATGAAGCAGAAGTAGTGGCTGAGGCAGGACCACGTTGCCGCAGCAGACACCTGTCAGCAGCCAAAGCCCGGACACTGAACACTATAAAGTCAGGGCCCTTTGGCCTCCCGCGAGCCCACGGAAGGAGAGAGGGATGCAGGCCAAGGAGGGGAGAGTCCTGACAGCTCCTGTCCTCAGAGCCCCCAGCCCTGGGGACTCGCTGTTTGTCCCCAGCTTCTCCCAGGTGGAGCCGTGGTGCTTCCCATGCACAGAGGAAGGAGGAGGATAAATCCCTCCCTGACAGCCACAGCGGTGCCGCTCACTGACCCCGGGGCCCTCCTGCCCGCCCTCTTCCTCCTTCAGTGCAGATGACCTGGCTTTTCTTTTCTAAAGTCAGCAGCTGTCGGTGAGTGTGCACTGCCGTCCGGGGCCAGGGTTTCAGGGGTGGATATTAGGGGGTCATACGAGAAGAAAGAGAGAAGAGACAAGAAGAGGGGAGGGTAGAGGCATCCAAACGAGCAGTGACCCTGGAAGGACGTGGTCTGAGTTCTAATCCTGGTTCCTCTCTTAAGGCTAAAAAGACCTCAGGCAGATGTACTCCCCAGCTGGGCCTTACTTAGTTTCTTCGTTTTCAAAATGAAGTCCTGAATCCACGATCCCATAAAAATGCTTTCACTTGTGATACCCTCAGCATGTTTGCACAGACCCAGAGCCAGAGAAAGGCTCAGGGCTTGCTCTCCCTAGAGAAGAGGGGCAATTATCTGCAACACTCTCTTACTAAGGCCAGAGGGAAGGGCTGCCTCTCTCCTCCTGACCTGGGTCTCCGTGGCCAAGCCGGGCCCTTCCTGGCTTCTGCCTGGAAATCAGCCTCCCACTGCATCAGGATGTCAGCAACCCTCTGGTCTCCACAGACCCCTGCCTGCCCGGCTGGCTGGTGCTCTCAGCCTTCCCTTTCCTTTCTTCACCAAACAGCCATTCATCTAACATCACACGTATTAAGTGCATTCTGTGTGCCAGAGCAGTTAACAAAGCAGAGGAGGCCCAGCCCTCAGCCTTTGTGTATTAATATGGACAACCCCTGTGACTTCCCCAGTATCCGGGATCCCCTCTCCCCCGTTCCAATGTGCTCTGCCACCCCGGGCACAAGACGTGGGTTGACAGGAGTTTGACCACGTGGGAATGTCCCCTCCCTGTTCTGATTCCTGTCCTTGAGCTTAGGCCTGGCTCCATCTGCATCTTCTGCATTTTAGAGACAGTGGTCTCCTTCACTGATTCATTTTTTAACATAGAATACATTAAATTGAAGCAGAAGAATGTTTAGAAGATGGACTTAAAGTACAGAGCTAATTGCTCACTGCATAGTGAAAGTCTCTCTTTTCAGGGATTTTCTCTTTAAGTCTCAACTGTGTCCCCTCTGCTGTGAATGTTGTAATTACATTGTCGGTAGCCACGGTGATGTGCTGATGAATGGATTCCTGTTTTTTAGAAGCAGAGAAACATCTGTTGGTCCCTCAACATGGACAATTTCTTTCATTTCCAGGAGAAACTCAGTAGAACTTCCTTTCCAGCAGGAATTCTCCCAGCCCTGCCATGTCTCTCTATAAAAGTCCCATTTCCCCCATACCCTTCTCCCTGTCCTCCTTGTTCTGAACTCAGTAAAAACAAGACTCAACCCCCACCTTTAGGTACAATTAATTTGGACAAAGGGTAAGCACTCAACTCGCTCATTCACTTACTCAGTTTTTCGTATAGAGCGGTGCCAGCCATGTGTTAGACACTGCACTGGGCTCCAGGGTCAAGTTTGTACAAAATAGGAATTAAAAATCATAACCTAAAAAACACATCTAGGACTATATATAAAAATAATATATATTATATATACTATGTATTAGATAAACACATGTATGAATATGTAAGCATAAATATTTGTTTAAGCATACATTTATGCTTATAATACTTATACTTTTTATGTATATATAAAGAATATATAGTATATAAAGAATACATATAAGTAGTATATTATATGAAAAGTATATACAAGTAAATACACATATATGTTAATGTTTACATATTTTGCATATATATATTTATATATAACATTAGATACAATATATAATTATAAATATGCTTATATATAAAATATAAAGGATGTATGTGTATATTTACGCTTTAATCTTGCAGCCGCAAAGCTGCTGTGTGAGTACAGAAGGGTTTGCCTCATTCTACACAAGACGCCAAGAGATATTTGTCAGAGGAAATGATACTTAAGTTGTCTTAAAGGATCAGTATTGTTCACTGGTCAAAAAAGCAAAGTAGTTTCTGCTAGGAAAGCAAAATATAAAGCAATAGAAAGAATAGAAAAAAGAAAAGTATATATGAGGCATTGTAGAAAAAACAGTATCGGTTTTTTGACTATGGTAGAAAAAAATGAATTTGGAAAGATGTCAACGCTGAATAGCTGAGTAAAGACAGGGTATTACCTTGTATTAGGACTGCCCACTTTGGAAGTAGGTGGACATGGGTTCAAATCCCATCCTTGACATCAGCTCACTGATAAACTCATGTTGTGAATTAATGTAAGACGTGGGATTAGCTCACAGACTGAGGATTTGCTCTCTGAAGTCAGACTTTGGGAGAGCTATTTACCTTTTCTGTGGTTTCCTCCTCTGTGAACTAGGATAAAATGCCTCGTGGTCATGAGAAGTAGTCACATTATGTAACGTGTTACACAGTGTCTGCGTCGTGCCGGAATGCAATAAATTGGAGGTCTCAGCAGAGCTCTTCTGACCAGTTTAAACTGTATCCTGGTGAAAGGGGAGCTATTGAAAGACTGCAAACAGAGCAGTTACCATTTTAGGGATAAACCCCATGACTCAAGTGGAAAATAGATCTAGGACATGGGGTGTCAGGCTGTGCAAGTTAAGTGTCGGAGAGGTCAGTTATGCAGGAAAAACTTAGGAATGATGACAGCACAAAAGTGGAAACAAAGGAATAGGGATATTTAGGAAGTAGAACATACTTATTAAGTCAGTTAAAAAATGAGGTGTGGGAAGAGGGAGAGGGTCAATTAAAGCATGAGATCCAAAATGTTGTCTTGGAAAGTGATTAAATACATTGTAAAGAATCAGGTGTGGAGAGAGTAGGTGATGGATCAATGTTAGATGTGTTGGGTTTAGTTGGCGTCAATTGGGAGACATCTAATAAGAAGGCAGATATTCAGGTCTGCTACACAGCTGAGTTGTCGGGACTAGGGATAAACTTCTATGGGTTATCAGTCTACTAGTACTACTACTATTAATAATAACAGTAAAAAATAATAAAAAGAGAAAACAATAAATGAGAAGGTGTCTAAGGTCAGGAGTAAGTAATATGAACATCTGAGTAACGGATGGAAGGAACTGAATATGTACTGCCCTGAAAAATAAAGGGAATCAGCAGGGGCCGGCGTCAAGAATTCCAAAAGAGAGCTTTAAAAAGGAAGACGTGGCCAGAAGACACAAGTTTGCAAAGGAATCAGGTATGATTGAGTCTCCATTGAATTTCAGCCTTAGAGGTCATTGGTGAATTTGAAGAGCATTGCTCTAGCCAAGAGGGTTAAAAAAAACCAACAAAACAAAACAAAAACAGTCATTTGGTGGTAGGTGAGTAGTGAACTGAGGAATAAGGACGCGGAGAGGAAAAGTGTGATGGGTTCTTTCACCTCCTTGTCAGAGTGATGAGGGGCTGGCCCTGGTCTTCATTCCTAAACATTTTCCTTCTTGCCACCTCCCCCCACAGTTCTTCTCAGGGCATGACAGCATGCTTATCACTGCTATGCCTCCTTGTCCAGCCATATAGCCTGACTCATATTAAAAAAAATTATTGAAGTGTAGCTGATTTACAATGTTAATTTCAGGTATACAGGAAAATGATTCAGTTATACATATATATGTATTTTTTTCTTTTCAGATTCTTTTCCATTATATGTTATCACCAGGAATTGAATATAGTTTCTTTTGCTCTATACAGTCTGTCATTGTTTGTCTATTTTATATATAGTGACGTTTGTCTGTTAGTATCCAACCCCTAATTTATCCTTCCCCCTCCACCCCTTTCCCTTTCGATAACCATAGTTTCCTATGTCCGTGAGTCTGTTGTTGGATTGTAAATAGAATTTACATCATTTTTTAAGATTACCTTTATTCATTCTAGCCTATCCTAACTTTAACCTGGTTCAGTTCAAATCTCTGTATAGTCATTTTCTGATTTCAAACAGGTAAACACAGTGATTAAAAACACACTTAAGCACTGACTAGTTCCACTTTGAATTTCTGAACCTCAGTTGGGCCACCATCACTCCCTGGAAACCTACTACATTGTTCTTGTCCACTTGTTCTCTGGCTCACGAACACACTTTTTTCCCTCCTAAGAACTGCTTTATTGATAATGCTTGGCTGCCCACTCAGGTGGTCCTGTGGAAAACGGCTGGGACCTGTCACTGTTCTGACCCAAAAGCAGCCACGGCCACAGCAGAGGGAAACAGAAATACTGACATGGTCATGGTCTTTCTGGGGGTGGGGGCAGGGATGGTTTTATTCCCCATTACCTTGCTGAAACTGCTCTTCTCAAGATCAGCTGTAACTTCCATGTTGCTAAATCCTTTGGTCACTTCCAGGTCTTATTACTTTGTCCCTTTAGCAACATTACATATCATTGATTTATCCCTCTTGAAACTGATACAAGACCACAGTCTCCTGGTTTTCCTCTAACTGGCATTTTTCCCCCTCTGTCTCTTTTAGTGGAGCCTTCTCTTTTCCAACTCTATAATTCAGATGTTCCCAAAGCTCAATTCTAGAAACTTCCCTCTACCCTCACTTTTTAAGTTTCCTCATCCAGCCTATATACTATTATTACTCAAACATATATCTCATCTTCAACTTATTTCTGAAGTCCACATTTCTACTCCTGAGTTAGTGAAAACAACTGAATGAAAGCCCTGTTAGGGGAAGTTAGTATAAATTAAAATTTTGAAAAAACTGGGTAACACTAGATCCAGATGCTCAACCTGGTGTTAGATATGTGAGTCTGCAAATCAAAAAGAAGAGAATTATACAGTTATGTATTTTATATTTATCAACATAAAGTTAGTAAATACATTCATGAGAGTGATGATGTTCTCTAAGGAGGAAAAATAAAGTATGGACAGAAAACTGCCAAGAAAAAGAATGGTTGTATTTAAGGGTTGAGTAAGAAAGAGAAGTCTCAAAGGAGACAGAGAAGGAATAGAAATCGAGAGAAAACCTAGTGAGCCTGGTACTTTAAAGAAAGTTTCCATCAGGTAGGAGGACGGTGGAGTTGACAGTAGTAAAGTAGATACCAAAGATGACAATGAGCATGATTCTGATAATGACGGTGTGAATATTCTTGAAGCCAAAGAATTAATAACCAGAACAATCATTTATTTTCAGCTCAGCCCCAGAAGAACGTCAGCCCAGCATCCCCCCAGGATGCACTTGTCCAACATCACTCAGTTTAGCCCTGTGCTCTACCTCACTGGCTTTCCAGGGTTGGAAACCATTGAGCAATGGATTTTCATCTTCTTCTTCCTCATGTACCTCGTGGCCATCTCTGGCAACTGCTTCATCCTGATAATTATTAAGACCAGCCCTCGTCTGCACACACCCATGTACTGTCTGCTCTCCTTTCTGGCCTTCACTGACCTGGGCCTGTCAGTGTCCACCTTGCCCACCACTATGGGAATCTTTTGGTTCAACTCACGTGATATCTACTTTGGAGCCTGCCAAATCCAGATGTTGTGCATCCACTCATTTTCCTTCATGGAGTCCTCAGTACTCCTTGTCATGTCCTTTGACCGCTTTGTGGCCATCTGCCACCCCCTGAGGTACTCGGTCATTATCACCGGCCAGCGAGTGGTCAGGGCAGGCCTGGTTGTCATCCTTCGGGGACCTGTAGCCACTGTTCCCATTGTTCTCCTCCTGAGGACTTTTCCTTACTGTGGGTCTCGAGTCCTCTCCCATTCTTTCTGCCTGCACCAGGAGGTCATACACTTGGCCTGCACAGACACCACCTTCAACAACCTGTATGGGCTGAGCCTGGTGGTGTTCACTGTGATGCTGGACCTGGCGCTCATTGCACTGTCCTATGGGGTCATCCTGCACACAGTGGCAAGACTGGCCTCCAGGGAGGAGCGGCTCCGAGCCTTCCAAACATGTACCTCACACCTCTGTGCTGTGCTGGTGTTCTTTGTGCCCATGGTGGGGCTGTCCCTGGTTCATCGCTTTGGGAAGCATGCTCCACCTGCTGTCCACCTTCTTATGGCCAATGTCTACCTCTTTGTGCCTCCCATGCTTAATCCAATCATATACAGTATTAAGACCAAGGAGATCCGTCATGCCATCAGCAATCTCCTGGGTCTTAGAAAGGCTGGTGCTGAATCCTGGAGCTAAAAATTTCACTGGTGCCCAGAAGAAGGTCCCAAATCAGGCCAAAGATTTACTACATTTTGTACCTATTATCACACCCTATTTTTCCCAAGTTTTTTTTTTTTTTTTTCACCGCCCTAAATAAAATATGGATGAATTTCTTTCTTGAGTTTGGGTTATGAATGCTAACCTTTTCTTGCTTAAATTACAATGCTTTCTCCTATATATGAGACCTAGATATTTTGGTAGCATCAAAAACTGCCCAGAGGAAGAGTCTCATCAATGTGCATAAACTAAAACTAAAATGAAACTATGCAAAAATTTTAAAGGAGAAATAAGTAAAAAGCACCTAGAGCAGAACCTAGCAGAGAATAGATCAATGTTTGTTGTTCAAAATTCACCTCAGGAAATGTACCTCTTCCCTCCATGGCTCCTTGGGACTGCCTCCCTCTTCCCTGCCTGGTAAAGTCCTTCTCTTAGGTTTCTATCCTAAGTAAACTATATCCTTTAGACTCTTGTGTCACATTTGAAGAACCAGAACTTCTTCACTCTTCTCTCATGACTGATTCAGGTAGAACTCCTCCACATCCTTCTCATCTTGTGCTCTCTTCAGGCTCTGTTCATCTAGTAGACACTCTTGACCCCACTCCTGACACTTCTCACCTCTCATTTTCCTTTCCTGTGGATTTGCTGAAGATAAATGAAGTCAGTGTTTGCTTCTAGGCACCCTAGTTGTGAGATCTTGCACAATGACCTGCAATGTGACAAAGCTTCAATGAAAGGACCTACCACAAACATGTCTAAGTCACGATCCCATTGTGCAGGAGGCTGTGAACCTGAAATTGGCAGAGAAGCTTGCCCCTGCCGTTAACTATGTGAAATTCGTCTTGGAGTCTCAGAGACATTTTCATGACAGACTCTCTCTCCCAAACCAGAGCAGATGCTCCATCTGTCTGCTCCCTCAGAATCCTGCATTTCCTGTTGTAACATTTATCACATAGTAATGGAGTCTTCTGTGTTTTAGATCTTTTTTCTTTGTTGTTTACTTTTTTGTCTCTCAGAATACATGACTAAGTTTATCTCCTTGTAGGAGTTATGAATGTGTAGCTCACCAGTAAATCTCCAAAATACAATTACTGCCCTGTAACAGATATTCAATGAATAAATTCTGTGTTTCCTTTTCTTTCTGGAATGTTGAATCTAATGAGACAGCAGCTTTTAGTAAAGAATACCTGTTAAATCCTTGTATCTCCTGTGAATCCCTTTTTACTCTCTCAGGCAGTTTGGCCTTCTCGTATCTATATCCTGCAAAAGACGGATGAATTTCTCAGGAGCAGATATTCTGTCTTACAAATCTTTGCATCCATGTATATGGCCGAAAGCTTACAGTCCCTATATACTCAATGAATGAGTGTGAATAACTACCTGGTAGGAAGAACAATCTCAAAGGGAGGCTAGACTAGAGAAAAGAGGATGACAGAAAACAGGACTGAGGGTCACCCAATACATTTTTGGTAACTCTAGCAGCTAGTGGGAGAAGAGAATGAAGGAACATCATGTCTGCTGGAATATTTCATGTTGCTACTTAAGATCACTGAGTTTCCATGGTAGATAACTCAGGTGCCCGCAGACTGTTCCAGGAGAATGCTGATCCCTTTTTGGTGTTTGTCAGGTCTGCATCCATTTAAGGAGTTTCCTATGGGGGCCCAAGACCCAAGGGAGAAAAACAGATAGTCTTATAGTTACAAGAGCAGCAGATGCAGAGAGTAGTCCTGAGTCAATTAGAAGAGGATAGGAAAGGTGTGAGTGAGGAGGGAGAAGGACCTCAGAGGCTGGGAAAGAAGCTACAGACAGCAAGGGACCAGTAAGTTGCTGAAAGCCCCTTGATTTGTGGATACAGGCAGCCAGTCCAGTGACCTCCCTGACACCCTTTATCTAGCAGGTCTCTAAGTAGGGTTATGGGATGATAACCCATCATCCCAGGATGATGGCGGGTCTGTGGTTAGAGCTGCTGCTCCATGCTATCTCTCCATGATCATTTTGGTTGGAAAGAGAGACCAGAATGTGTGTCTAGGCTGGATTTGGGAGTGGAGTGATACAGTATTGTGGCAGGCAAGGGATCATAATCTCAACAACTCTCCCTCCTCCCCCAGTTGATGTGACTTCTAACACTTCAGAGCACTTTTTTCCACACTCCTGTTAAGCCCAGTAGTTTCCCTGGAGAGGAGGCAAGCAATAGGGGAAAACCTTCCATCACAGAAAGAAGCTAATGCGCAGAGGGATTTGTTCCCTTCACCAAAGTGATGTAGCTGGCGCATCCAAAAACCACTTACAAGCTGCATGTCCCAACCTTCAGCCTCTCACTCCTCGCAGTTGTCCGATCACTGACTTACGCCCACTGAAGGTGTGGAGGGAGGACCTGTAGCCGTCAGATGGTGGATCATGGTTGTGGAGAATTTTCAATAAGAAGGCAGCACTGACAACTGCAAAGAATCATCATCTACATGTGGTTCTAACGGCGCCACATTTAGAACCACAGATAAACAGCTCTATAACCTAACGACAGTGTTGTCGTCCCAGTTTTCCAGATGAGGAAACTGAGACTAAGCAAGCGGCTTGCACAGTCACTGAGCTCGTCAATGCTGAAGCTGTGCTTGGAGTGCAGATCTGATTCTCGGGTCGAGAGCTATGTCCTCAACCACTGCACTGCCTAATGAAACCCTGTCTAGAGTTGAGAAGCCTGAACAAAGGGCTGTGAGAGACCCAGCTCCCCATCCTCTCCCTGTTCCTAATGCTTCCCTGCATCAGTCCCCTGGTGTCTGACCGCCTCCTCCTCCACTTCCCATCCTCCCTGCTGCCTAGACCTGCCCTTTCTTTCCTTGTTGTCTCACAAGAGATTCCTCTCCTCAGGCTCCCCTCTTTTACCTGACTCCCCACTCCGCCTCTCCACCTCTTTCTCTGTTTCTCCCTCTGCCTCTCAACATCCACTCTGAGTCCCTGAGCTTCCTGCCAATGTATCGCTTGGCTTTCCCCTTCACAGTTCCTCAGCCCGTGTTTTTTGCCCCCTAGTTTTCTCTCTGTCTTTCTGTCATCCTCCTCCCTCCTCTCAGTCTTTCAGCAAAGTCCTTCCCTCCGACCTTAGCTTCCCCATTCTCCAGGCCCTTCACACCATCCCTTTCTGCCTCGCATCCCCCCTTATTTTCTGCTCTCCCATTGCTTCAGCTAAGTTACACAACCCCCTTTCTCTGTGACACTCACCATCTTTCACAGACGCGTTCGTCACCCCTTTCTTCTTTCACTGTATGGTCTTCCTGCCTCCCCGCTTCTTGTGCTGCGTCCAGCACAACTCAGGACCGCGTCTGAGGACAGGTGACGCAAGACTTAAGAAACAAAGAGAAAGAGTAAAGAGCAAAGATGGGACTAGGGGTCTCAAGATCTCGTGGGTCCAGAGTCCCGAAAGCCTGGTCGACAGCATATTTATTAGGAGTATATAGCTCAGAGAAAAATGCGATCAAAGAGGTGGGGCTTTAGATATCCCATGCGAGAAGCACCAAGTTCTGCTTGCTGTTTAACTGATTAATTTCAGGCCTATCCCTTCCAGGAACAATCACCCTCCTCAGGGTATGCAAAATTTCTAAATCTATCCTGTTGTTGCCTCCAGGACATCTTGAGATAGCAAATATTTCCCCTGGGCTTAACCGCATGCTTTCATGCCAGAACAAAGGTCTGTTAATGGGTGATCTGGCTTTCCAGGACCATCGTTGTTTCACCCTAAGGAAGTATCTGCCCTCCTTCATGCCCTTATAGTCAATCTCAGGATTGCTCACCCCAAGTTTTCTTTAGCATAATATGTGCTATAGGTCATCTACTGCATAACACATTAAAACAAAGCATGTGCATGTTAAGCAAGCAAGTGTGAGTATAATATTTTTAGCTCATGGAAATTTAGGTGTGGCTTGTTTTCCAGCTGTTCGTTTACCAGCGGCTTGTTTTTGAGCAGCTTGTTTTCCAGCATTCTTGAACCATGATTATCTCCATCTTTGCCTCTCAGCATGTTTTTATTAAGTCCACCATTTTACTGCCTTTCATTCTCCCCCATCTGACCCTCACTATACCTTCTTCTGTTGCTCAGCCTCATCCTTCAGTCTGTCCCTTAGCCTTGCTTTCTGTCCCTCAGTGTAAGCTGTGATCTCTTCCTCAGGATCCCCTTTTATCACTGTCCCTCAATTCCTCCCTCAATAGATCCTCAGTTTTTCAAAGTCATATGGCACCTTATGCTGAGATCCAATATGCTCTCATTTTAAAGAGGAGATCGGAGTTTATTTCTGTATAATAAGAGACACTACAGACAATGGGAAAAAATTACAAGAAAATCAGTGTTTGGTTTGGGAGCAGTAACATTTATTGTTTTTTACATTCCAGACCTAGTGCTAAATTCTGTGCACACGGTGTGCCAATTAAAACACATTCATTCTTTGATTAGAAGGCATCATTACCATTATTTTACAGGTGAGAATACAGAAGCAAATATTATATCAGACACTGAGATCCGGCATAGCAGGGCTTGTCTTGTGAGCCTCTAGCCAGGTACCCCTGCATTTCAGTATTTAATAAACTGATTTGAGCAAGGAACAGGCTTTGTCTTTGTTGCTTTTTTTTTTTAACATTTTGTTTTTAAATTCTTTTTTTTTTTTTTTTTTTTTTTTTTTTTTTGCAGGGAGAGGTAATTAATTTTACTTATTTAGTTAGTTTTTTGATGGAGGTACTGGGGATTGAACCCAAGACCTCATGCATGCTAAGCATGTGCTCTACCACTTGAGCTATACCCTCCCCTTGTCTTTGTTGCTTCTGTTTCAAGGTACACATTCTGATAGTTGCTTTTTGCAATACCTATTTAGGAAACATTGCTCTAATAAGTTTACCTGATTTATTAAAATTTTGTGAGTTGTGTCAGACATCCAGCTTGGTTTTTAAGGAGAGATAACTTTGAAAACACAGAGACCAAAACAAAAACAGAAACAGAAACAAAAAACTAAGGGAGCAGACACGTCAGTCCCCTCTTAAATTAGATTTGTTAAAAAAAAGAAATTTCAGGACTTAGAGTAAAGGTAACAGCTTTTAACAATGAAGACACTACAGGATGAATTAGTGTGACTCAGTGAGAGGAAGAACGAGGTTCTCAGAGGACCTGAGAAGATGCTTGAGGCATGAGATACTCACTAGTGAGTTCTGGGTTCTTTGAAAGGGGTTGAGCTAAGAGAGAAGCAAGATACAACTTCTCCCAATCATACAGACATGTGGAAAGGGTCACAGAATGACAATAAGGAGATAAAGTGAAGAGCAGATTGCATGAGGAAGCTCTCTACAGGCATCCTCATTTTGCTTAGAAAAATTAGAGATAAATTCTTCTACAGAAAAAGCTTGAAGAGGTAAGGCCAAATAGAGAAGGCAATTTGGGAGTAACAACATTTCTGAGCATCTGAGCATTCTGTGAAGGTTGAGCTATATAGATTTTTCTAAGAGAAGTTAAAAAAAAAAAAACTGCCTTTCACTAGCTGGTCCAAAAGAAGAGCAGAGAAAACCCTTGTTGATGTTTAATGTCACAGGGGTAAGTAAAAGACTCGATGGGAATAAGAGAAAGAGGGAGAAAGCAGGAAGAGGACAGACTGCTTATGAAGGCAGGGGTTAACTGATAGGTCACTGAGTCCCCGAGCGTGCAGAGAGGCCAGGCCGGCCAGCAGGGGACTGCCGCCCTAAGACAGCAGGGCATCTCGTGCTTACTGGCCTAGTAACCCTCAACACACCCGCCACCGCCTTTCACAGAGCAAAGCAGCTTCTGGAGAATGGAGATGTTCACCCTAGCAAGTGCCAACTGGAGTTTCTCTGTGTTCCTGCTGACAGGCTTCCCAGGTCTGCAGTGGGCTCACCACTGGATCTCACTGCCTGCCTTTGTAGGACACTTGGTGGCCCTGCTGGGGAGTGCCACCATCTGGCACCTGGTACGAACTGACCCTTCCCTCCACCAGCCCATGTACTACTTCCTGGCCAACCTGGCTGTGACGGACTTGGCCTGTGCCGGTGCACGCCGCCCCCAGTGCTGGGTGCGCTGGGGCTCGGCGCCCTGCATTCTGCAGCAGCACTCCCTGCACTCCTTCTCCTTCGTGGAGTCAGCCGTGCTCTTTGCTATGGCTCTGGACCACCTGGTGGCCATCCGATTCCCACTGCGCTATGCGTCTGTGCTCATGGGTCCTCGTGTGGCATTGGCCTGGGTCATGCTGGGCACTCAGAGTGCCGCCATCACGGCGGCACCATCACTGCACCTCCTGAGATTTGACTACTGTCACCCTGGGGCACTGCCCCATGCTCACTGCCTTCACCAGGACATGATCCGCCTGGCCCGCTCTGACTCTGCTGGCTGGGCCTCATCATGCTGGCCATGGGCGCGGACGTTCTCTTCATCCTGCTCTCCTACAGGATCCCCCTCTGCCCCAGGGAAGAAGGGAGCACTCATCACCCTCAAAGTTGGAAAGCTTGATAAAGCTGCATGTTGCTGAATGTGTAGAGGACGTGCATTTTCATACACTACACGTTGTAATCTAAATTAGTGCTGTTCAGTATTTTATCACCTATTTTGGTGTATGTGTCAACTCACATAGCACATGCTCTTTAACCCAGAAATTCCAGTTCTTAGTGCTGCCCTAGATTCATACTCTCATGCTTCTTCATGGACGCATGGTCTTGAATAAGAATTTTCACTTCAGCAATGCTTGAAATAAGATTTAAAAAAGAAAACTAACTGGCAGTCAACAGGTAAACAGTTAAATGAGTTAGAATCTGTCCATACTATGGAATATTTTGCAGAAAAAAAGAAGACCCAGATTGATAGGCTTAAGCAAGATATAGCAAATTATATATATTTATATATATACACGTAATTGTTGTATAACAATTTAATCACATAAAAGCATCAATTTGTTTGTATCTGTAAAAGCACCCCCTAAACTGATAACAATAATAACTCTTTTGAGGGAGTCTGTGACAGTGAAGAGAGGAACAAAAGGAATTCTTACCTTATCTGCATTGCTTATAAAATGTTAAGAATAATACAGTTAACACTTTCTTCTGTTATAAATATATACATAATTATTGTATATATACAATTATGTATCTACACATATATTTATCTTTACACCAAAAGCCTGTTTAAACCTTGGGACAATTGGAAGAAACTAGGTACTAAGAGCAAAGCTCTATAACTGAGAATACATGTTGAGAATAAGCCTGGAGGGAAGACATTTGTAAATCAGGAAACTGTAAGGTTCTTGAGGGATGCTGACTTTGGGCAATCACACTAATTCCTCTGCTGAGACCTTACTGGAGAAATGTACTGTGCATAGCTATTAAGATGAAGCGGAAAGCAAAAAGGAAAGTCTGCTAATGCTCGATATCCTTAGTTGGCTGAAGAATTTGAAATGTGAGGCTTCAGAAGCCGACCTGATGTAGATGTTGCAGACCGAGTGTTAGCGGGATAACACAGGAGGTGGAAGTGTCCCGAGCACCTGTTTTCTTTGGATTTGTAAGGGCCTGGATCTGTGTCCCTATCTCCCTCACAGTAGCCTGAAGCGACTGTGAAGACTAGTTGCGTTTTTTGTTTCTTGTTGTTTGTCTCATGCCACACGTCACAATTGTAATGAAGTAATTATCTTTGCACTGTCTTTTTTTTTTTAAGTTTCTCTTGTCTAGTACATTCTAAGCTCAGTAAGGCATAGACTGTGTCTCTTTTCTTCACTAGGTACCCCCATAGTCTCTGGAATATACCAGTCACTCAATAAATATTTGGCGAATAAATTCTTTATTGAATGAATTAATACAAGTCTACATGTATTTCCTTGACCCTTATGTTTATATCATCCAAAAAGAGATAATTTTTTACTTCATCAGGCTGTATCTGGATTTTGTTTCTAATCAGTTATTTTTCTTTTAATACATTTTATCTGCTAATTAAATAGAAAGGTGACTGTGATTTTAATCTGAATCTGATAAATTAATACAATACAATACAATAAATATGATACAATATGTATGTATTATATATATATATATATATATATATATATATATATATATATATATATATATATATATATAATGTAATATACAGGCATGTCTCGGAGATATTGTAGGTTAGGTTCCAGACCACTGCAATAAAGCAATTGTCACAATAAAGCTAGTCACACTATTTTTTGTTTTTTGGTTTATCAATGTCTATAAAAGTTATGTTTACACTATACTGTAGTCTATTAAGTGTGCAATAGAAATATGTCTCAAAAACTATGTATATGCCTTAATTAAAAATATTTTCTTGTTAAAGAAGGCTAACCACTAGTTAAACCTTCAATGAGTCTTAGTCTTTTTGCTGGTGAAGCATCTGCCTCCCTTTGATAGCTACCATATGATCAGGGTGGTGGTTGCTCAAGGTTGGGGTGGCTGTGGCAATTACTTAAAGACAGGCACAATGAAGTTTACTGCATCAATTGACCCTTCCTTTCATGAAGCATTTCTCCTTAGGCGGCAGTGCTGTTTGATAGCATTTTACCCACAGGAGAACTTATTTCAAAGTGGGAATCAGTCCTCTCAAACCTGACCACTGTTTTATCAACCAAGTTTTTTGTTTTTCTGTTTTTTTATAAAATTCAAAATCCTTCAATGTCCCTTACAGCATCTTCACCAGGAGTAGATTCTATCTCTAGAAACCTGCTTTGCTCATCTGTAAGAAGCAGTTCCTTATCCACTGAAGTTTTATCGTGAGGTTGCAGCAACTCAGTCACATCTTCAGGCTCCACTTCTGGTCCTAGTTCTCTTGCTCGTTCCACCACATCTGCAGTTAGACTTCTTCACTGAAGACTTGAACCCCTCAGTCATGCATGAGGGTTGAAATTTCTTTCAAACTCCTGTTAATGTTGACATCTTGACCTCTTCCAGTGAATCAGGAATGTTCTTTATGGTATCTAGAATGATGAATATTTTCCAGAAGTTTTTTTTTTCTTTTCAATTTTCTTTACCCAGATCCTCAGAGGAATCACTATCTATGGCAGCTATAACCTTACAATCTGTATTTCAGAAATAATGAGACTTGAAAATCAAAATTACTCGTCTGCTTTTGTCACCTAAATACAATCTGCTTCTGTCATCTAAATGAGAGCAATCAAAATATACATCATCAAAAAGTCTACAAACAATAAATGCTGGAGAGAGTGTGCAGAAAAAGGAACCCTCCTACACTGTTGGTGGGAATGTAAATTGGTGCAGCCACTATGGAGGTCCCTTAAAAAACTGAAAATAGACTCATCATATGATCCAGCAATCCCACTCCTGGGCATATATCCAGAGATAACTCTAATTCAAAAAGATACGTGTACCTCAATGTTCACAGCAGCACTATGTACAATAGCAAGACATGGAAACAACCTTAATGCCCACTGACAGATGACTGGATAAAGAAGTTGTGGTGTATATATATAAATAATGGAATACTACTCAGCCATAAAAAGAATAAAATCATGCCATTTGCAACAACATGGATGAACCTGGAGATTGTCATACTAAGTGAAGTAAGCCACAAATTTCTGAGAAAGAAAAATAGCATATGATGTTACTTGTATGTGGAATCTAAAATAGTTTGACACCAATGAACTTATTTACAAAACAGAAAGAGACTCACAGACATAGAAAACAAATGTATGGTTACCAAAAGGGAAAGGGAAGGGAGGGATAAATTAGGAATTTTAATAATAATAGTAATATATTATTTCTCCATGATATAATTGTCCTATAAGAGTTATAACAGTAGCTAGCCCTTATGGTGCATTTTTTACAAGCCAGATACTTTTCTAAGCGACTTACATGTCAGCGATGTATATTATTATTATTATATTCATTTCATAGAGGTACTGACTCTGTACACTTGCTCATTTCTTTCAAGGATCCCTGGACATTGACAAGGAGTGAAAGGGCACAAATGAACTTATATACAAAACAGAGACAAGACTCAAAGACATGGAAAACAAACTTATGGTTAGTGGGGGGAAAGAGGGTGGGAAGGGATAAATTGGGAGTTTGGATTAGCAGATAAAAACTACTATATATAAAACAGATAAATAGCAAGGTCCTATTGTATAGTAGGGAACTATATTCAGTACCTTGTAATGGACTATAATGAAAAGGAATATATATATATATCTGAATCACAATGTTGTACACTAGAAATTAACACATTGTAAATTGACTGTATTTCAATAGAAAAAAAAAAGTGATTTAATTACCTGGGTAGTTGCTCCTCTGGGAACCCAAATCCCTTTCTCTTCCTCCACTCCCCAGAGCTGATCAGCTTACAAAGAAGGAGGCAGCGTTTTGGCCCCAGGCCTGGGGAGATGTTGATGCCAGTGTGGCTGGGACTTGCAGGAGTGGGCTCCCCAGTGTCACTTGATGCTCAGAGGTCAGTTCTGCGTGTGGTGAGTCTTGAGCCTGTGATCTCCAGCCCTGCCTCCTGAAGCAGCTTTCAGCAGTGGCTTTCAGAAAGACTCTCAACTCTACCCTACAATTAGCCCTCCTCAGTAGTCATCTTTCCAGCTTCCTGAGCTTGTGTGATAGAACAAGAGAAAACTTCCCTAAACTTGATGGTAGGTGAAGAATACAACAAAGACGTCAGAGACTGCAGTGGATTTTAGAAATAGTTTAGTCATCATAACAGCTTGAATTAGTCATGCCATGTGTATATCTTATTTATATGTTCATTTGTTAAGTGGAAAATCTTTGTGTCTTTGTTTCCCTCACAGATGTGCCCTGAGTATCAGTGAAGCAATGACCAAAAAAAATCATTATCAATAGAAATGCCAGGACAACCTGACTTTGAATGATTCCTTCCTTTCTGCCTCCTGAGAATGAGAGAGGAGGCAGAAAGAGTGGAGAATAGTTATATTCATTGGTTGCTGAAAGCTCACCTGAAACTCTTAAAGCCACTCTCTGAGGTGGGTTTTAACACCTCTATCTTTAAAGATAAAGAAACCAAGCTCCACAAAGCTTAAGTATGTGAAGGTATTCTGCACACAGCGTTCATCTCCAATTCTGTCCACTTCCAGGGATGCAGTATGAATCACATAATACGCTCTTCTTTCTTCAGATCTGTTGTGACTTACTAAGTGGACTACAGGCTGAATATTTCCTTTCAACCTCTCGCAGTGTGAAACGTTCTTGTCCTACAAATCCTAAACTCAGACAAATAATTACATTTTAAGATCTTTTTGAAGAAAACTTGAACCCTGTAAAAAAAAAAAAAAGCAAAAAGGATAGAAGGAAGAAAGAAAGAAAACAAAAGAGCGTGCAGAGGCAAAGAAGATAGCTGATAACAGGGAGGGGAGACGCTAGGTCCAAGTATCCTTCAAGAGATGTCTCTTCCAATATCAGGTCACTTGGCATGGGACAGGCAAGAAATAGGGGTGCAATAGGATCAAGGTTGCAATGAGGCTACCCACAGGAGAATAGCTGCTCAACCCAGAGGCAGGCCTATATTTGGTTCATTGAAAGGGTTAAGAAAGGGTTGGGCATTGGAGGTGAGGAGAAAACTAGAAGAGGCCGTAACAAGTAGGGAACAGAAATTTCCCTCAAGTCCCTCAAACAAAGGAAGTTCTGCCATGTGTGATCATTTCTTGAGGTCAATAATTTGTTCTGGAATTTCCCTGTCCTAAACTTTAGCACAGCCCACAGCCCAGAGTCTCTCCTAAGCTGGTATTTGCTGAGGTTAATTGCATCAGCCCATGATTCTGCATTTAGGCAGGCAGCGGTCTTTTATTTCATATTTTCCTCTCATATTTTCATGGGAGTAAAAATTATGAAAAAAATCACCAGTTCAATATCCTAGTGCATCAAGAGTCTTCCTTTCCTGTCTATTTTCTTTCAGTTCTTGTCAAAGTAGGGCTTTATATGCCCACTGGCGTGGTAATTTTTTTCTGCCTTTTATTATACCCAACCTCTCCATTTAACCTAGAAAAAGTCTACTAATTCCTCAGATCTCAGCTGAAATATTAGTTTTTGAGGAAACGATTCCCTGATTCTTAGAATAAAGTAAGTTTTCCCCTCTAGTTCCTTCCTATTGGCTTCTGAACTTTTCTTTTGTAGCACTTAACATAATGATAACTCGCTTAGAGAGAAGACATCAGGGCACTTGGTGATTGTATTTGAATCCTTGTGGGAAAAGAAAGTTGCAGAGATTTTCTAGTAAGTCCAGGACTCTGTGTTGCCATGGTCCTGTAAGATACAGGTCCTATAAGATACAGGTCCTATGTGGCAGAAAGGAGTGTGGATTGGTCATAGCTGTTCGGGAAAAAGAAGAACTTAATAATGATCACCATGTAACAGTGAGATCCCTGTAAGATCAGCAGTGGCTGAATAAATAGTTCACAACAGGGAAGTTCAGACAGGATTTCAGCAAGTGTTGGTAGTATGTGCATGGGCAAATATGTTAGCAGGTGTGTGTGTATGTGTGTGTGTGTGTGTGTGTGTGTGTGTGTGTGTGTTTGGATGAATGAGTTGAAAAATACCTTCAGAGGACCTTCCTACTTGTCAATTCAGAATTCTGTTGTGCTGAAATTCTAGTCCTGTGCTGACATGGAAAATGCTCAGCTTATAATATGCCCATTTTAAAGAGGTGATTTCCTCCTTCCTTCTCTTGCCTTTCTCTTCTTCCCAGGAGAACCTTCCTTAAAGCCTGTTTGGGTTTCCAGTGTTGCTGCAGTGTGTTCAGAGGTGTGTCTGAGCCAGAAAGAAGTCCCAGTGGGGCAGGTAGGTTGTCTCTGAGAACTGTGAATTGAGAGATTGTGGATGGCATTCACACAACGACAGAATATTTTTATGAGCCTGAAAGTCTACATACAAATCTACCGACCTTGGTCCCTACCTCATTCTGTCCTTTACACATAATCTGTACAGGTGCTTCCTTGTCCTTTCAAAGCCCAGAATAGCCAAAGCCAGTGAGGATCTGAGCTCTATTCTTTTCTAGTTTAATTTTTCAGCCACTTGCTCCAGATTCTGGGTCACTGCTATTTCTCAGTCTTGTTTTGGACTTCAATTATTTGTATATCCATATTTGCTTATCAGGTATTTTTAGTGGTTTATATACTGGCTCTTTGCCTTATATCTATATATTTACCAATAATACCTCTGTTCATCTATTCTTGACATTATTCCATATCTGACACTGAGATTGTCCACACATGCCTGTCTCCCAGTAGCTTTCTAGGGTCAGGCATTTTCACACCAAGATAGGGCAGTCATTTCTCTCTTGCCAGATTCAAAATACACTATAATTTACAGCAATAATTTTCTACTAGCCTTGAACTTCCTTCTGATGGAGACTGTAACCCCCCCTTAAAACTGGGGATTTCCTGATGGAGGTCATCTGTCAATTTTCAGGCATGAGATTTTTGGCCCCTTGAGTCTGTGACCTTTGTTTTCTCCTTCTCTTTCCTCATGCCCAGTGATCTTTCTCCATTATAATGTCATCTCACTGGTTTGTTTTTAATTTTCAAGGTAGCACTGATCTTACGGAGAGAGATTCCAACATGAAAAACTCAAATAGTTCTTTGGAGTTCTTACCTACAAAGTTCATTCTGGTTGGAATCCCAGGGCTGGAGGCAGAACACATCTGGTTATCCATCCCCTTCTGCCTGATGTACATTATCATCTTCCTGGGGAATGGCACCATTCTTCATGTCGTCAGAACAGACGCCGCTCTACACCAGCCCGTGTACCTGTTTCTTGCCATGTTGGCCCTGGCTGAGCTTGGTGTCTCTGCACCCACCCTGCCTACAGTGCTAGGCGTCTTCCTCTCTGGCACGACTGAGATGAGTTCTGACGCATGCCTTTTCCAGATGTTCCCCATCCATTCTTTCTCCATTATGGAGTCAGCTGTGTTGCTGGCCATGTCTGTCGACCGATTTGTAGCTGTCTACAGCCCACTGCGCTATACAGCCATCCTAACTCTGCCCCGCATCTTTGGCACTGGAGCTATTATTGGGCTGAAAAGCATTATGCTCATGGCCCCATTGCCCATGCTTTTACAGCACCTGCCCTTCTGTGGCCATAATGCCCTCTCCCATTCCTATTGTCTCCACCCCGACCTTATCCATCTACCTTGTGGGGACACGTCTATCAACAATATCTATGGACTCTTCATTGTCACCTCCACTTTTGGGCTAGATTCGCTGCTCATTGTGGTCTCTTATGGGCTTATACTCCACACTGTACTGAGTATCACCACTGGGGAAAGACGGAAGAAGGCACTCAACACGTGTGGCTCGCATGTCTGTGCTGTACTTGCTTACTATGTGCCTATGATTAGCTTGTCTATGGTGCACCGCTTTGGATGTCATGTGTCCCCTTTGCTGCATTCAGTGATGGCCAATGCTTACCTCTTCCTCCCACCTGTTGTCAACCCAATTGTGTACAGCATTAAGACCAAGGAAATCCATCGTGGCATTGCCCGAATGCTGTCAGAGAAGAGAGCCAGAGTTTAGACAAAGGACAAAGTCGGAAGAGATTTTTTTCTAAAATCATAGGTATTACACACTCTTTTCAAGTGCATATAGAACACCTACCCAGATTGACCATTGGGACATAGTAATGCTTTTTTCTTGATCTGGATTAAGGATGTAAGATTAATTTATTTAGTGGTAATTATTGAACTTTTCACTTTATAATGTGGGTACTTTTATCTATGAACATTATATCCCAATTAAAATGTGTATAAAATTCAATCTGACAATTTTAGAGTGAAATAATCATTTGCTTGTGTGGTAGGAAGGAGTGAATTTTGCATCTAATTTATCTTCCCATTGATTTTCATGAAATCTCCAGTTTTGATTCCTACACACTCTGCCTTCCTAAGTTCCAAATGCTTCAAATTAATGGCACTTTCTGAGTGAGCCTCTCTTAGCTTCTTGTTTATTTGTTCCTCTGTAGTCAATTAGGGTCTATATCTCCTTGCTTTGCAAAATCAGTTATCACTCATCTGTATGTTTTCTATAATTCACATTTTAAAACTTCCCTCCTGTTACTGTTTTCCCATCCACTATATCCTGTGAGCCGTACAGAATGATACACATTTAATATTCTCTGTCTTTAGACAATACCTACTAATCTTTTACTATAAACATGAATGAAATAATTGGACTTCCCAATACTACCTACTACCTTATTTTTAAAACATTTTAGGAGGGAAATGTTTATATATACATATATATATATATATATATATATCTATAAATTGAACATGATACAGAACTCTTCTGTACTCTTTATATAACCTCAGCTTCAGGTATTATCAATTTTGACAATTTTATCTGTATAATTATAAGTATAATGTTAGTTTTAATACTTTATTTTTCAATTTTAAATTATGTCATTTAAGCCTTAACTACTGAAGAGGAAGTAATCATACATTTAAGACTACTTCTCAAATGTGTGTAATACTACATCCCCAACTAAATTGTGTTATTTAAATTCTGTATTTTCAAGGTTTATAAATTTATATTCTGTTCTATATACATAATGTCCCTTTTGAAGTCATGGGAATGGTGTAGAGGTAGATCTTCCCTGGAGCCAAAAAAGCTCCAAAAAGCCAAGTAAGCCAGATATAGAAGGAATCACAAAGATAAGCTGTATTTGCAGGAAACACTGTACCTTTGGTGGTAGAAAACAAGAGATGTTCACAGTGAACACCTGAACAGCTGCTGATTTCCACTATCTGGAGAGAAGTGCAATCTAAATAAAGTCACATATAAAACCCTAGATCAATTATCTCTACATACTTCTTCCTGAGGAAGGAGTAAAATAGCAGCACTGTTTACAACAGCCAAGACATGGAAGCAACCTAAATGTCCATCAACAGATGACTGGATAAAGAAGATGTGGTATATATACACAATGGAATACTGCTCAGCCATAATAAAGAATAAAATAATGCCATTTGCAGCAACATGGATGGACCTGGAGATTGTCATTCTAAGTGAAACAAGCCAGAAAGAGAAAGAAAAATACCATATGATATCACTCATATGTGGAATCTAAAAAATGAGACAAATGAACTTACTTACAAAATAGAAACAGACTCACAGACATAGAAAACAAACTTGTGGTTACCAAGAGGGAAAGGGTGTAGAGGTGGAGGGATATATTGGGAGTTCAGGATTTGCAGATACACAATACTATATACAAAATAGATAAACAGCAAGTTCCTTCTGTATAGCACAGGGAATTATATTCAGTATCTTGTAATAGCCTATAGTGAAAAATAATATGAAAAGGAATATATATATATATATAACTGAAATATTATGCTGTATACCAGAAATTATCACAACATTGTAAATCAACTATACTTCAATAGGAAAAAAAGAAAAAAGCAGAAAATGCAATGTATGTTGAGGCTAATATCTGTAAGACATGGAGAGAAATATCCCATTTTGCCTCTCTGACTTTTGACTCTGTCAAGAGATCTGGGATATTTGCTTCAAGAATCTTTAAGCCATATCAAAACTGAGTTTGGTCACATCCAAGATGACAACATCAATGCGTAACATAATAGTCCCTCTCTTGTGGTCGTAAGCAGAAATGAACCAATGATCACTGAGAAACAATTGCCAGAAAATGGGCTATGTCTTTTCTACATCGCCCAACAAAATCTTCACATTTCCACGAGTCAGCTAGCTCAGTTGTTGGTACTTGCTGAGCGCTCAGTAAACGTTAGCTGCTATTATATTTATTATTACTGTTATTTTTCCCGGTTCTGTCCCCTGGGGCCTCAGATCTCAGAACACAACCATCATATTCCTGTAAGATTTTTCCGAGGTTTCTTCATCCACCTCCTGCATTCCAGCCTGGGAGCTTCAGGAGCATAAAACCACATTCAGCCACAGAGCAGAGAATAGAAACCGCAGAGAGCACTGAAGGAACAAGAAAGCACACAGGTGGGTCTGGACATCTCCAGGAGTGCTTGAATAGGTAACACCGCCATTTGTGTCTGAAATGTTCTTTCCTTTATGCTTCTACAAATGGCCAAACACCTCTCTGACTAGCATGCTCTTTATTTGGAATATTTTAGAAGTTTCTAATACCTCAGCTATATTGAGCAAGTCCATTAACATTCAGTGCTAAGTTTAAAAAAAAAAAACTGCTCTGGCCGCGTCTTTTGGTTTATTGCTTAAGTCCTGGAGGACACTCTGATTCCTATTATTTATTATTTCATTTGAGTCCTCCCATTGGCCTCTGCAATTTCTCTACAGTTTTGCTTCTTTCATTCTATTTAATTTCTAAATGTTTGCCTATATTTCTCTTTCTTGATCAGATTTGCTAGAGGGTTTCAGATTACATTGATCCATTCAAAGACATCATTTTTGAATATTTATCTTTAAAAACTTTTTCTAACTGAAAAAAATTTTATTTTCTTCATCATCATTTTCCCATTTCTCCTAATTTTATTTTATATTATTTTCTAAATTCTTGAGTTTAATAATTTTTCAGGGATTCTTAGTTTGGCATTTTTGGCCACTTTGGGGGAGTATGAGTGGACTCCATTAATCCTAGGAACCCATTAAATACTTTGTGTATTTTTTCACAAGGAGATTCACAGCTTTCCTTCTCAGTATACCCCCAAAATTGGTTACCATTCATTTACTCAAGTTATATTCATTCATTTAAAGAATAAAAGTCTCCACTTGTCCCCTAGGGGGCAGGATAGCTTCCCCTTTGTCTGCAGAAGCTGTCTCCAGTCCTTCATATTAACCCGCTTCTCAGACCACTTCAATTTGGCTTCTTGTCCCATCACTCTATTGAAATGTCTTTCCAAAAAGTTACTACTGGCATTTACATCCCTAAATTGAGTGGGTGCTTTTTAGGATTGTGTGTTTTACTGAGTATCTAAGAAGCACTAGTGTCATAACCACACCCTTTACCTTCTTATCCTCTGACTCCCATTTTCCTTGTTTTCTACCTACTTCTATGAGCAGACCTTCACAGTTTATTTTGCTGTTTCTTTTACATCTGCACTGCTGATAAATTTTTCACTTTTAATAGACCTTTCCTCAACCCCCTTCCTTTCTCACCCTACACTCTAGCCAAATTATCACATCAACTTCTAGGTTCTCAGCTCCTACCAATGTGCCAAAGGCTCCCCAAACTCCTTGTAGACATCTCTGTTTCTTGAGCCTTTTGGTCATCTGCCTAATTGTCACTTCTCTTGGATAGCTCCTATGAACATCAAACTCAGCAACCACAAACCAAACCGGTGATCTTTCTCTTAGTCTCCGCCTACTCTAATGCTCCAAATAAAAGCAGCTGCCACTGCAATCACAGAGTGCTCAAACAAGACACCTGGACATAGCCACCCTTCACTTTCTCAGTAATCGTTCCATTCAGTGGGTTACAAGGAAGCAGTGAGTAGAATCTTATTTGTCTGTATGTTGAGCAAAAGATTAACTGAATTGTATCTGGATTTGGTTACTAGAAAGTTGTTTGGAGTTTCAGTTAGAAATTGCACCTGTGAAGGTTTATATGTACATATACATATATACACGAGCTGCTGGGAAGTGTGTTACAAGGAATGCATGATGCGTAAAGCTAAATTTTAGTGCATAGTGTCAGATATGAAAGTTGAAAAAATAAGGTCATTTTAAATGAAAATGTGTGGCAGAAAGAGCCACAGCTCTGTTGTTAGTGGTCTGACTGCTGTATTCTTCTGTGATGTTAGAAAAGCAATCCTAGACACATATTTAAGACCTTAAGTTAGAGGCAAATTGAGTAGATGTCTCTGTGGCAGCAGCACACTGATGGAAATCTTATCATGGAACACACAGATTCTGGTTTTTTCTTCATCTGTCATGTCCGATGTGACTACCACCACCCAAGACCCCTTCTACTTCATCCTCACGGGCATCCCTGGATTTGAGGCCTCCCACGTCTGGATCTCCGTCCCCTTCTGCTGCCTCTACATCATCTCCATCATGGGCAACACCACCATTCTCGCTGTCATTGGCACAGAGCCCTCCCTCCACCAGCCTATGTACCTGTTTCTCTCCATGCTGGCCCTGACTGACCTGGGTCTCACCCTCACCACCCTGCCCACAGTCATGCAGCTCCTCTGGTTTGACATCCGTCAGATCAATTTTGAGGGCTGTTTTGCCCAGTTCTTCTTCCTCCATGGATTCTCTTTCATGGAGTCTTCCGTGCTGCTGGCCATGTCCTTTGACCGCTATGTGGCCATCTGCCACCCCCTCCACTATGCCACCATCCTCACCAGTGAAGTCATTGGCAGGATTGGGGTTGCCATCCTCTGTCGCTGTGTTCTGGCTGTTCTCCCCTCCCTTCTCCTGCTCAAGCGCCTGCCCTTCTGCCGCTCCCACCTCCTGTCTCACTCCTACTGCCTCCACCAGGATATGATTCGTCTGGTCTGTGCTGACATCCGAGTCAACAGCTGGTATGGGTTTGCTCTGGTTTTGCTCATTATTGTGATGGACCCTCTGCTCATTGTGCTCTCCTACACACTCATCCTGAAAAGTATCTTGGGCTCAGCCACCTGGACTGCCAGACTCAGGGCCCTCAACAACTGTCTGTCCCATATTCTGGCTGTTCTGTTGCTCTACGTGCCCATGGTTGGGGTGTCAATGACCCACCGCTTTGCCAAGCAGGCTTCTCCACTGGTTCATGTTATCGTGGCCAATATCTACGTGTTGGCGCCTCCTGTGATGAACCCCATCATTTACAGTGTAAAGACCAAGCAGATCCGCCAGGGAATGATCCGCCTCTTTTCCCAAAGAAACAAGCATTTAAGATAAAGGAATGAATTTATTAAATTACTCAGAAATCATTAGCATAGTTTTATAGGGGTAGTGTAGTCAGATTTGGGAAACGCAGACTGAAAAATAAAATCCCATTACACTTTTAGCACAGTTTGACATGAACTAGGCTTTTTTATATTTTTGTTGGGGAGGTGCCTGCAGCAAATATTCTATCCAAAAGAGTTGTGGGTCCAAGTTGATTAAATTCATGCACATTTACCAACCAGTGAGATAAGCATCATTGACTGAGTAAAAGTTTGTTTAAATTTTTTCTTCCTTTCTAGATACTTTTCTCTCTCATGGGTTTGGTTAAATAATGAAATGAAATGAAATGAAATGAAATGAAATGAAATGAAATGAAATGAAATGAGATGAATGAAACCCTTAGTTGTTGCCCCCACCAGCCATTCTCCTAGGCAGCTCCACTGAGACCTTCAGGTAAACTCCATTTCTCGGGCTCATACAGTGGGTATGTGTGTTCTCTGTCTCTTGAAAAAGAGTAGAATTATCTGAGGGAAGATGGATACAGATCAAGTTTCTGAACTATCCAGCTGAGATCAACAGCTTTTCAGCTCAGATTGCCTAATCAATGCCCAGCGTGAGTTCAACAGACCAGATGAACACATGCAAAGAGGCTAAAGACTGGGGTGAGACAGTAAGAGCCCCCATAGCTAGATTAAGCCTCCTGCCTTGCCAGAGACCCCTAGTATTTAGAACTAAAACTTCAAGGATCTACTGATAACATTTGTGGGAACAGGAACTCATTTTTCTGACCACAACAGGCTGTGTTTTTGTTTTTGTTTTTTTTTTCTTTTTAACCTTAATGCTATTAATGTGGTTCAGATTCTTAGCCAGTTCCCTTTGGAATCATGGATTTTGTACTAGAAAAGGTTCTGATAGATGGGATATGGCCTTAATGATCATAAAGATTATTTTGTGGAAACCAGGTAGGTTCTCTAAGAAATACCAGTTTGAAAGGAAGCCATCATTTTGGTTACAATTTCTGATTATTGAACTCATAGTACAGGTGGCCAATATCAGAATCAATGTAGATTTTTTTTTAATTGAAGTATAGTTGATTTACAATGTGTTAATTTCTGGTGTACAACATAGTGATTCAATTTTATATATATATATATATATATATATATATATTCCTTTTTGTATTTTTTTAATCATAGGCTATTACAAGGCTTCAAATATAGTTCCCTGTACTATACAGTAGAACTTTGTTGTTCATCTATTATATACTAGTTTGTATCAGCCAATCCCTAACTCCCAGTTTATCCCTCTACCTCCACCTTTTTCTACCATAGTAACCATAAATTTGTTTTCTATTTGAGTCTGTCTCTGTTCTCCAAATAAGTTCATTTGTGGGTTTGGTTTTTTTTTTAAATATTCTATGTATGAGTGATATCATATGGTATTATTCTTTCTCTTTCTGGCTTACTTCACTTAGTATGATGATCTCCAGGTCCATCCTTGAGGAAACTCTAAAAGATACATGAAAAGTTACATGCACCCCAAAGTTCAAAATATTACTTGAATAAATGAAGAAAATGATTGGTCACTTTTCAGTGACAGAAGTGCATATTTATGTGTAAGTCCAAGTCCCTGGGGCACCAGTCCAGAAGAAATCATCTTCTCTGATATTTGACTGTGAAATTCGACCAGATTTTGTCTAGGAAAGTCACTTTGGCTTTATAGAAGTTGTCATTGGTGAACATCTAATTTAGTGGTCTATAAATTAATTACATGCAGTCCTAGAGAAATGAGAGAATATTTTTGGAAGTGCTTGAGCACAAATACTTTTAAAGGAATAAATTTTTAGATATTCAATGCCCATATAGTTTCTTTGCTTAAATTGCTGTATAAGAATGAATCTGGTCTGACTGTGTCTCTTGTTACACCGTTTTTCTTCCTTTTTACAGTCCCATTCTCTCACTAAACCAAAAAATAAATAAAATTTAATTTTAAAAAAGGAAAAAAAGCAAATGAATATTCATAGTTCCTAAAGCCATTGCCTCTTTCCATGATATACCCCCAAAGGATAAACATTTCTGAGATACCAAAGGGACCATGGGAAATATTGGCGTAGATTTTGATGAAGTAAATGATGCCAATGACTAGGTAACATGTTCTAGTGTAAGACAAATGGTATCAATTTCATTGCTTTCAACAAAAGTAAAGAGGAATCCAATGGATTTATTGGTCATTCAAATAATTGTTCCAAACAGATCATCATCATATTATTATTTTTTAATTGAAGTATATAGTCATATTATTTTTTATTTTTTAATTCCAAAGGCATTAAAAATGGCAGTGGGCAATGATAAAACAGTACCCATATCATCATCTTATTTATGTTATTAAACATATCAGCATTAGCAATTATGGAATAGGGAGAAAGTCAATAGGAACAGAATTGCTGCTGAACTATGTCTCATTCTATTAATAAATAATATTCATTTTCAGCTCCAAGAAAAAAAAGCTCATGCAGCTCATTAAGAGATGAATTGCCAATCAAATTTTACTTTGAATATATCAATATTTGTGTCATGCTTATGTTGTTTTGATTAATTATGTACTAATAAGCATTAGAGAAATAACTCAATGCAAAAAAAAAAGGAAAATAACTCAATGCAGAATACATTTTAAAAATAATGCTCTATGTGTCATCAATTATTAAACATCAAATTTAAACACATTTATATACATTTTTTGAAAAGTATTATGACAGAGTGATCATTAAAATTGTTTCAAACAGAAAAATATATTACATGATCAAAAAACTCTTTGGTGGGGATAAAATAAAAATTTGGATTCAAGGAGAAAAGGGATTGATATAAAAATATGTGAATGTTTAAGAATGTGTTCATGCATTTTTAAATCCATGATGTCAAGTATCAAAATATCATATTTAGTTTCCATTAGTTATTTTTAAATGTGATATAACAATTTATTTTAAACTCACTATATTTATACTATATACCAAAATGCATGCTCAACGACTATGTAAATTTATGATAAAATTTTGATGTCAATCTGAAAATGCATAAAAAGATACATAGTTTATTTTTTCTTTCATTAACTGTTTTATAGCATACACAAAAATTTAGCAATCACTATCCTAAACAGATTGAGTACTTAAAAAATTTCCCTGTGTAAAGGTGACCCTGATGTGCTAGATGAGGTCTGGAAGAATAGCACATGGTGAGGAAAACACTCCCATTGTAACTGGAGGCCCTGAAGTGAGAGAGGCTAAAATCTGAGACCAGTTACTGATCGACCAGCACGGCCTTATCAATCCACCCTACACAGACCTGTGTTGTTTAGGAGGTGTGGGGACACTCTCCCATTTGACCAAAGGTTTCCGGGATACCACAGACAGCCACGGGCAGAAGCAAGCGGTGCCCACTAGAGCTAGGCTGACAGAGCTAGAGAAGGGGTGGGGTGAAGGGACAGGTAAAAATATACCTGCTGCATGGCGTGGTGAGCTGGCTGAAGGCTGAAGGATGGGAGGAGAGGGGAACAAGTATTTCCAGCCACAATGACTTAAGAAAAATAGGACCCAAGTTTCTGCTAAAGCAGAATTCAGAGCTTTTCCTGGGATTCTTAGGATCTGAAACCTGGCTTTGCCATATTTTACTAGACACCTAAGCTGACACCATCTATTCAGCTATTCCTCATCCTCAGAATCTCCCAGTACATAAACTCTGAGGGTAGAGATTTTTAGATGGTGAGTTGTTGAAAGAGTCTGGTTCCTTACATAAGAGGAAGGAGGTTGCTTCATGAATAGGTTTAGCATTAATTTACTGTTTAAACAGGGACGTTTTTGAGAGGAGAAAGGAGTGCTATTAATAGTGATGCTGAGAAGAATAAGTGTAAATCATGATTATCTGGGACAAACCAGAAAATGTACTTACCTTACTCAAAACCATATTCCTAGGATGACTTTTTCTTGGAGGAGACACAATTCCTGCCTGACCCCTCTAAACAAGAATTTGTTTTATTTCAACTCAAATATCATCAAGTCTTAAGCCTTTACTGTTAACTTATTATTTGCCAGGCTTTTTGCTGGGAGCTTTGAGAGGAAAAGGAAAAGGGAATTCATGATCTCTGCCCTCAAGATCATCATATCTGCCAGAGATGGCATGCACATGGGCACAAACAGAGACACACATACATTGATGAGGTGTGAGATGGGGAGGGGTTAAGATAAGTCTTGTGATCCAGATTCAAGCCTGTAGGCAACACTTTGAATCCACTTTGCCCACAGAAGAAATACCATCAGAGTTTATGGACTAACTCAAAGTCCCTGCTCCCTGGGAATGATTCAGAGTAATTCTCTCTCACAGGAAAACAAGGTGGCAATTCCCTGTCGGATTGGCTTGGTCTTGACGCTGTAGATGATGGGGTTGAGTACAGGGGGCACAAAGAGGTAGATGCTAGACATGAGTGTGTGGACCAGAGGTGAGGCATGCTTGGCAGCACAATGCATCACAGACACACCAATCATAGGCACATAGTACACAAGCACCGCACCGATGTGTGACACACACGTATTGAGGGCCTTCCATCGTCCCTCCCCAGAAGCAATGCCCAGCACTGTGTAAAGAATCAGCATATAAGAAATCACAATGAGCAGTGAGTCCAGCCCAAAAGTGGCCAAGACAATGGCCAAACCCAGGATGCTATTGAGCTTAGTATCAGCACAAGGCAGCTGGATCAGGTCTGAGTGGAGGCAGTAAGAGTGGGAGAGGACGTTAGTGTGGCAATAGGGCAGTTGCCTCAAAAGGATTGAAAGGGGAGCCATGAGAGTCACACTCTTCACAGTGATGCCCAGACCCATGGAGATGATACGGGGCAGGGTCAGGATGGCTGTATATCGCAGTGGGTTGTAGATGGCTACAAAGCGATCGTAGCTCATGGCCAGTAGGACCCCTGACTCCATGCAAGAGAAGGTGTGAATGAAGAACATCTGGGCCAGGCAGCCATCAAAGTCAATCTGGCGGGTATCAAACCAAAGAATGCCCATGACAGTGGGCAGTGTAGACACAGAGACACCCACCTCAGTGACAGCCAACATGGAGAGAAACAAGTACATGGGCTCATGTAAGGCAGGGTCTGCCTGCACTGCTGCCATGATTAGGCTGTTGCCCACAATGGCCACAGTGTACGTGGTGAAGAAGGGGATGGAGAGCCAGCCGTGTTGGGCTTCCAATCCTGGAATGCCAGTCAGGAAGACAGATAAGAGGTCAAGACTTTCATTGCTCTCAGCTTTCATGTCACCAACAGCAGAGATCAGTCTTCACCTGACATTTGGAAAACAAAAACAAAAACAAAAGTTAGCTCTCACCTACCTTAAATTTATTTAGCTACTCAAAGAAACTGACTTAATTCACTTACTTCAAGTCCTCCTGTCAGGATGTCCCATGGATAGTCAGGGCTTTAGGCATCGTGAGCAAGAATATTTTCTTCAGAAGATAATATGTTCTAAAATGTGCATCTACAGTGCAATGTTTTCTTTTTTTCTTACTTTTATTTTCTTTCTCTTTCTTGTTTTTGAATTCTTACTATCATTCATATTCAAAACCTTTATTTTTATCTGCAGCTTTTCCTATCACTGTTTAAGCAGAAATAATAAAATTTCATCCATGACTTGTAATATTTTATACATACTTTTTATTTTTGGGGAAGTACTTTTACCCCTGTTCCCCCAGTCATAGTTCGGGCTCTTTTAGGGTTAAACGCGTGCCTCATTCATTCTTGCCTCCCCACCACTTCTTGATTCTAGCACAAAGACATGCTCAAGAATTCATGAATTAATGAAACCATGAACACACTGCTCAGGGCTATAACTGAAGTACATTCAGAAAGTGCCTGCCTGAGGCCCATTCTGAGCGGAGTATGGGTTCCATATTCTAGATCAGAGTTAAACCAATTGGGAAGCACTCAAAGGCAAGGAGAACCAAGTCCTAGAAAGAGCATTGAAGGAACCAGTGATGTTTTGTTTTGAGAAGAGGAGACTGCAGCAGAGATGGGTGGGGATGGGTGTAAGAGGAAGTGGGTGACGGGTGGAGATTGACAGCTGGCCCTCTCTGGTGTCATAAAACCCCCACCCCTGGGCTCTCTGTGTGCCTGTGTGCTTGTAGCCTTTGACACCTTAACCCCAACTCTCCACTGCAGGACCCTTCGCATACCTGCATTTCTGCAAGATATAAAACATCTTCTCTTGATGTGTGTTTTCCCTAACAAAACTCATCATCCCTGGAGATAGCCCCACAATAGCCTAGGGCACTGGCCTCACATTCTGCCCTTATCAAAGTCAGAAAACCTATTGTTCAGAGAAATCCCTGACAGATCTTACAACCAATCAGGTGCCTGTGCACAAACTGATCAGGTAGCCCCTACTCCTTGTGTGCACAGCCCCCTCCCCCCAATAAAAGACCCTGCACGCCCATCCTGGGCCCTCATGCAGGCAGCTGTCACCTGTGTGGCCCACTGTTGCCTGTAGCAACGTGTCTATTAAACTTTCCTAAACTTTTCTCAGTCTCTGGTAGTTCTTTACCAATGTGAACGAAAAGCACTGCAAACCATATCAGTACACAAAGAATGCTGAAGCCGTCAGGTGTCAGGTCATCAGCGGCTGCCGCCACCCCCCAGTGAAGACAAGCCTGCAGCCTGGCCTCTGCAGCCGCTCCAATGGTGCCCTCTGAGGGGACTCAGAATAAGAAAGGACAGGATACTGGCCCTAGATAGCTAGGTGCTTGTCAAAGGAATGAATTCAGTGAGCCCAAATGTTTGCTTTCTCACATAGAAAAGCACCAAATTCTTTAACTTGAGATGCCTGGTTTTCTCTAGATAACAAGTGATCTTTTATTGTTCCAACTACCTGGTCTTTGTCCTACATGTCCTAGCCCCTCCCCTACCTCTTCGGAGCAGTCCCTCAGAGCCATCTGAGAGGCTGTCATCCCGGCTCGAGTCCTCCCGCCAAATAAAACATAACTCTCAACTTTCAGGGTACACATTTATTTTAGTCGACACCAACCTCCGTGTCACTGTCACCATGTTGCGTGCCCACAACAGAGATGACAGGGGATGGTCTAGGGCACAGGTAAGGAAGATTCTTTCTCTGAGAGTCAAAGCTACATGATGAAGTAATAAATTTCTGTTCAGTGAAGATATTCAAGCCACAACTGCAACAGCTGAATGACCTTTGATGGGAATGCTGGAGGGAGAATTCCAGCATCTGCTGAACTGGGATTAAGGTCCCTTTCAACTCTCCTGCCCTTGGGCAGGATGTTCCAGAAGGTAAAAAATCTCTCTTAGTCTGTGACCCTGAGAATATCATGACTTTGGACCTGTGTGAAATAGAACAGAGGCAAGACGTCAATCCCGTCATGTGACTAGCACGTGTCTTTCCCTGCAGAGCAGTGTCGGCAGCTCTATCTGAAAGTGTCTGGGAGGACACAGGGCATCAGGATGTATATTATTTCTTTTTAAGAAAATAGACACAAAAAATCAGATTTTGAGAATTTTTTCCTTTTTTAAAGACATCTCCACCTCCATCATAGGCCAAACAAATCATAGCAAATATACAAACTCACACACACGCGTGGACAGAGACTCACTCAAAGATCCAGAGACCTGAGAGAGACTGAGGGAACCACACAGCGGAGCAGAGAGAACTGACACAGAAACACATTTCTTGCGCACATACCTGGAGACGCAAATAGATTCACACCCGCCTGAAAGAGTTCTGTGAAGTGAGAGTTGAGTTGACAGACAGAAGCCAGAGCTCACAGTGGCTCCAGAATGGGCCTCAGGCAGGCACTAGCCAAGAGACGGGCGGGCTGTATGTCTCTGAATGAGAGTTCCCAGGGGCCAGGGCCTCTGGGGTCCTGGTTTTCCTGCGTGTGATGCTGTGCTGACCACGGGGAAAGGAGGGGGATTAGATCTCACCCTGGGAACAAAAGAAAACAAAAAATACTCCCCCTGGAAGTACTTTCCTCTCTTCTCAGAGAAAATAAAATTCCAGCTCCTTCCTTGTGATGAAGAGGAGGATGGAGACAGATTCCCCCAAGCTCCATAGCAACAGCCCTCCCACATCAATTATCCAGGCTCAGAGTCAGAGCTCCGAGCCCAGACCCCGCTTAGATCCCTGAATTCTGGGCTGAAAACTCATATTCCAGGCAGAACCTCAAGTTTAGGCCCAATGGGCAAAATTCAGAACTCAGAGCCAGGAGAACAGAACTTGAAATGTAAAGCCATCCCAGGATTTAACCAATAGAATATATGACCACGGCTGCCTTACTGACTTACCACTGCTGTTCCCTGCTCAGCTCCCAGTCCCACCATCTCCCACCCAACTCTCTACCAAGTTCCGTAGGACTGAGGTCTCTTCCAGGAGAGACATCGCAGGGTATTGAAAGGGCATGGGGTCCAAACTCACACAGACGTGGGTTTGAGTCCTAGCTTTGCCATCTGTTGGCTTCATGATTTCATGACATTAGTATTGTTTCAACTTGGAACCTGATCTGTAAAGAGAATAGATCCTATCTACGGGGGAGATTCAAATAAAAAGAAGAAAGTGACTTTCTTTTAATGTGATTGTACCACACGTGATAATTACGCCTGTCAGAAGATCTGCTGCAGGTTTCAGTCTTAGGCATTCCAAATTGTTTATTTTCCCAGATACCTAGTCTTCCCATTAAATAGCACATCTTACCTCCTCTTTTCTTCGGTTTCATATGGAGTAAGTGTGTATCAAGGAAAAGAATACTGGGAGAGCTCTCTTCTTTTCCTGTGGGTAGGGGATGAAAACAGAAGCCGGACATAGAGAAAATTTTCCTTTCACCGTATAAAATTTTGAACTGTCTTAGAGAAGCAGTTTGAAAAATGCTCTGCTTTCCCTGATTGTAGAACTGGTTGGGTTAAAATTGATGAGTTAGGAAAAAGAGAATGAAATTCAGGAGAATGCAGAAAACAACCTTGTGAATAAGGTCATAGAATTATGGGAAAAGAAAGGGACCGATATGGTGTCTCAGACTGAGCAGCAGTTCCTGGTGAGGGGAGGGGGGCTCTGAGAAGCCACAGAGCAACGTGACTCTCGCTGTGCCATTGGAGGCAGAATAAAGGGAAATAAATCAGCTTGGATCCAATTCCTTCATTTATTTAATTAGCATTTGGTTGTTTATTTAATTCACATGTACTAGGCACACCGAACACTGTGCTATTTGTAGGATTTTAGATTTGACCTTTTTTTTTTTCACTTTTGAAAAGTTCTTTCAAGGCTTAGTTCTGCCTCCACTAAATGAGAAAAGAAGTCAGAGAAAACAGAGTATTTGCTCACTCTGAGAGTGATACGCCAAACATAATGTCTGTGCAAATCCCAACAAAAGGGATATATTATAAATGTTAAATATCATTTATGGTAAAATTATAAAGCAGTTCCCCCATAGAGCTTAAATAGGGAAATAAATTTGTACTGTGGTTTGGAAATCAAAATTTCCACCATGGAGCACAGCAAAGGTAGACACAATGCAGGTATATGTTTGGTGTGGAAACATACAACCAGAGTAAACATTTTCCATTTAAGGGAGGAGGATACTCTCCAGAAGGAAGTTAATAGACTTTGTAGAAAAGAAAAAAGAAGTCTCAGAGAGGCTTTGATCAGAAGCTTGTATACATTCAAGTTCCACTCCAAGAAATCTTGCTGATCCTGTATCTCATAGTAACAACCAATTGATTTTCCCCCTCTAGGTTCTCTTTGCTTAGAGGGCAGAATTATCATTGGATTTTACCTAAATTTTGGATATCAGGTAGGTTGGGATTTCAGGGGGTGGAAATTGGGAGAAGAAGAGAATCGCATGATGGGGCAGGAGCCTCTGTGTGATGGCGAAGTGGCTGGAGATTGTTTGTCTGTGAAGCTTCCTCTGTGAAGTTATTTCTGTGTCCCGTCTGTGCCACCTCATGGAGATAGTAGGCTCTAAGTCTGCGTTTCCCTTTGCCACCAACACCATATGCCTAGTTGTCATGCACTCGGGTTCCTCCAGCATTGACATCCACCCACAATCTGACTTAGACAATCTCCCAGGTTCTTGTTTCCAGAGCTTCTCAAAATGAAACCTCCCCCTTTAAATAAAGCTGTTCGCAAATCTCCCAAATATTCTAGACCAATATTCTAGATTAAAGATTCTCAAACTTTAACAGATATTAGAACTGCTTGGAGGACTAATGAAAACCCAAATTTCCGTACTTCACCACCTAGGAGTTTCTGATCAGGGTGTCTGAGGAAATGCCTGAGAATTTGCATGCCTAAAAATTTCCCAAACAATGGTGATGGTGCTGGTCTGGGAATCACACTTTGAGAACCGCTTTCCAGATCACTTGTTAGTCAGGAATCTTGTTATCTTTGTTACACATCAGATAGGCAAGATAACCTGAGGTGTTACAAAATTGAAGCACTTCGCTTCTCAGCTTTCATTACTCCAGGGCCTTATTAAATGCAATTTGAGTTCAGTAGGTCTTATGTGTGGACTACGTTTCTGTTTCTCTAAAAAAACACCAAATAGAGCAATGCTGTAGATCATCAGACTATGCTTGGGATAGTAAGGTTCTAAACTTTCTTGCCTAAATATCTTTTCTCAGGCAGCTACCTATGCGAAAATCATTATCTTCCCTTCTTCCTGTCACCCTGACCAACTACTCTAACTCTTCTCATCCTTCACAAGGTACTTACAAACACACAGAAAAAACTTATTTTGATCTCCACAAAACAATAGGTCCTCTCTCTCCCATGAAGCGCCAAGCTGCCACAGAAATTTATTTGTGTTTTCCTTGCACTGGGTAGTAGCAGAATTATCTCTGTTCAAAGCTATCTGCACTGTAAATCCATGATTGTCATATATGTTAAACATGTTCAGGGTATCTTTATCCTTTTTTTGTGTATTTCCCAGCATGTATCTCTCACTTAACAATATGTTTCACTCACTGTTATAGCATTCTTAGCAACTAGTACAAAATTTTTCATATAGTAAATGTTCAATACATATTTATGTCATTTTATAGAGTCAGATTTTTTTATTAGTTCCATATTCACAACTCCCAAGATCTTGGTTCTTCTCCTCCTTGTTTTAGCATTCCTAAAGATGACAAACAAGCCCAGTCCTTTCTTTAAGATAGTTCTCTCAAGGTCCGCAGCCTTCCTAAGCTCTGAGATTTATAGAAGGCTTTGAGTATCCCTCTGC
Source organism: Camelus dromedarius (assembly GCF_036321535.1). Taxonomy (NCBI): domain Eukaryota; kingdom Metazoa; phylum Chordata; class Mammalia; order Artiodactyla; family Camelidae; genus Camelus; species Camelus dromedarius. The sequence continues at coordinate 45,288,487 of NC_087447.1, read as the reverse complement.
GTATCTCCCTTGTTTTCACACTGTAAATGATGGGGTTGAGCATGGGGGGTACAAACAGGTAGACATTGGACATCATGACATGAACAACAGGTGGGGCACTTTTCCAGAAGCGGTGAATCATGGAGACAGCAATTATGGGCACATAAAAAGCCAACACAGCACAGATGTGTGACATGCAGGTGTTGAGTGCTTTGAGCTGCTGCTCCTGGGATGCAATGGCCAGCACAGCTCTCAGGATCAATACATAGGAAAGCAGGATGAAAGTTGAGTCTATGCCATAGGTGAAAACGACCACGAAGAGTCCATAGATGTTATTAACATGAATGTCTCCACATGCCACTTTCATGAGATCTGGATGGAGGCAGAACGAGTGATGCAAAACATTGCCCTTGCAGAAGGGCAGTCGTTTTACCAAAAAGGGGAAAGGGAAGAGAGTGGTGAAACTTTTGGCAAGGATGCACAGGCCCATAGCCATGATGCGGTTGTTGGGGAGCATGGTTGCATAGCGTAGTGGGTCACAAATAGCCACAAAACGATCAAAGCTCATGGCCAGTAGTATGCCTGATTCCATAAAAGAGAAAGTATGGATGAAGAACATCTGAACCAAGCAGGCATCAAAGCCAACACGACGATAGTTGAAGCAGAAGGTAGCGAGCACAGTGGGAAGAGTAGAGAAGGACACTCCCAGGTCATTGAGAGAGAGCACAGAGAGGAAGTAGTACATGGGCTGGCGCAGAGCAGACTCCTTAATCACCAGAGCAAGGATGGTGAGGTTGCCTATGATGGAGATCAGGTAGAGGATGCAGAAAACCAGGGCCACCCAGGCTTGGCCCGCCTGCATCCCTGGAATGCCTGTCAGCTGGAGTGTGGCTGGCTGGAAGGGGGTGCCATTGAGGATCAACATGGCAGGCAGGTGGGGGAACACAGATGGGGATGTGCCCAAGAGAGTGTGTTGGGAAAGCTCTTCACTTTGTTTCAGACATCCTGTCTCCAACACAAAAGGTCAGAGATTGAAAGTGTTTGTTTATGGTCCTGCTTCCCCTATTAGACTATGAGCTCTAGGTTGCATTTATTTCTGTATCACCAGAACCCAGTATCCTGTCTCAACCATAGTATAAACTCTGTGAATGTATGATGAACGAGGGAGTACCCATAAAATGACAAGCGAAAGACAATGTGAGAAAAGCCTCTAAGATCACCTTAAACTGCGTTACCCCTTTACTTCCCCATCTTACCCCAGAAGCCATATTCTGGGAATTTTGAGGGAAAAATAAAAAATAAAAAAGAAAGTAAGCTGTACAGGGAAAGGAAACACTGCCCATGCCTTTGAGGACACTTTTGAGGTGGCTAAGATGAAACCTCTAAAGATAAAAAATCAATACCGTTACTCAGACTTCACCTCAACCTCCCAATCCCATGTTCCAACTTTAAAATCTTAAATTCTGTTTGTTTGTTTTTTAAGCTTCTGATCATAGCCTTCAAACTATAAGCTCCCTTACGTTCTCATGCCCATGAACTGACTCTCAGAGTTTTGTTCATTCTTTCATTTTCTTCTCATCTATTCATCTATTAGCTTTTCCTTCCTCACTTTTTTCTGACCTAATCTCCCACTAGGACTGGTACCTTCATCTCTTCTTTTCCTCTCTTTTACATTCACGCAGTAAACCCCAACCTTTGATCAGTTCTATAATCAAACCAGGTGTATGGCTAGATAAAAACAAAGAAGCAAGTATTTTATTGGAAAAGAGACAAGGAGACATATTATTTACCACTACTGAAACTTTAAACTTACACCTGCCTCTTGGTTTCTGATATCTCTTCTTCTCCTAGTCCAGACCCTCCACCTCTAGGATTCTATTTCTTGCCATTTCTTTCAGAGACCTTTTCCATTAGTCCATTATACACATCTTCAACCTCTCAATTTCTGTCTCTTTCCCTTTACACAATAAGCATGGGCAAGACTACCCCATCATAAAAACAGAACCTTCCTTCTTTAGCTGCCATTCATTTACTCTTCTCCAATTCATAACCAGACTTCTTGAAACACTGTCTCTCTGGATGCCAAGGAAGGGGAACTTGGGTCTGTTTTTCTAGTCCATTCTGAGATCCCCCAATTCAGGAGTTCTATCTATTGTCCTTACTTTCTAGCACTGCTCAATGTATTGTATTGTGGCTTCCACACTGCACCCTCCCAACGGAAACTAATTTCTGGGTGATCATTTGTGACCTCTTTGTCACTAAATCTAATGAAAATATTCTCTCTCCTAATCCATTTGGCCTTCCTGCCAGAGTCAACACCGGTGGTAACTCCCCTTTTAGAATGGCCTTCTTACTTAAAAGGCATCATTTCGCCCTAATTTTCCTCCAGCCTTGACATCTTCTTCTCTGCCTTCTTTACTGATTCCTCTTTCTCTGGCTTTGTCCCTAAGCAGCACCAGCCGGACTCCAGGAAAAGTAAGCAAGAATCAGAACAGTACAAATTGAGAAACCACATCATAAAGGAATTCTCAGCTTTTGTCCAAAATATCTCTGTAACCACATTTTTATGGTATTAGATATCTTAAAATTAAAGCTCCACTCTGTAGAGTGTAGAATGGTGGTTGCCAGGTGCCTGGGGTAGGCTTGGGGGAAGAACGAGAAGATGTCAGTCAAAGGACACAAACTTCCAGTTGTAAGATGCATAAGCTCTGGGGGTCTAACTATAGCATGGTGACTAAAATTAGCAATACAGTAATATATGTCCTGGAAAGTCATTAAGAAAGGGGGTCTTAAATGTTATCACCACATTCAAAAAATGGTAATTATGTAAGGAAATGGAGGTGCTAACTGGCCTTACTGTGGTGATCATTTTGTAATATATATGTCCATGAAATCATTACACTGTATATCTTAAATTTATAAATGTTGTATGTCAATAATAGCTCAATAAAGTTGGAAAAATCTGTATTTAAAATTAAGAAAATAAAATAAAGCTCTATTCTGAAATACAGGCATAGTAACTTTCATATTCCTCTTCCCAAACCTCTTGGTAAATTCAGTGAAAGGAGATGGTGACTAGAGGCTAGAGAATGACCTGATATCCGTAATAATCCTGAAAATATATGGGCTGTGAGTAGGAATTCTATTCTTTTGATTTCTCTCCCTTCCAACTGAGAATTCAAAAGAAGCATTTAATAAGTAGGATTTCTTTTCCTTACTTCCCCTGTAAACGTCTCTCTTCCTCCCCACCCAGATTTAAAGTTGATGTCTCCGAGAAGTCTTGCATACAGCCTGTCTTGTATCTACTTTTTTTGATATCATTTTCACTCCAAGACTATTTCTAGGTCCTAAAGAAATGGAAAGACTTTTCTGAGCACCAACAGACACTAAGGATTCTACAAGACAGTTTTACCCTCTATCCTGAACCACTGGTGCGCAAATGTAGGTAATCCAGAAGGGCAGAGATCATCAATGTTTCAAATTTTCCTCAGTACAGAAAGCGACTTTGAAAATATCTGCCCCAAGGAGAACATGCTCTGTCACCACCCAAATACCCTTTTTTTTTCATTTGTTTTGACCAAAAGGATGTCAGTTAAGTTTTCCTAAATGTGTCTAATCTAGGGATAAACATCAAGAAAATGGGAACAAACGCAAGCAATGCATGTCTTTTGCACAGAATGTACACGGGCATGCACACACACACATGGTCACACAAGGGTACCAACACATACATTGTTTTACACGCCTGTACACACTTACACTCTCGGGTATTCAAATGCATTATCTCACATCATACAGAACAGAAATTATTGCATGCTCCTCTGGTCACACGTAACACTAGCACAACCACGGAATTTTAGAAGACAGATAGTACTCATTGGCTTTACATGATATATTTCAGATATCTTCCCATTTTTATACCCACCTGAACATGTACTGATAAGTGTACACACACACACACACACACACACACACACACACACACAGTGCCATAAACACATCAGCATTAACAGACTCACAGTAATATCCCCATCAGTTACGTCCCCATGGCATACTCAGTATTGAAAATCCAGCTAAGATTGAAGCTCACATCACATTGGTTGAATGACTTCAATACTTTTGGGTCTGTGGTTTTTTTTTTTGGTTTGTTTGTTTACAGATGCACACCCAAGAGTTAGGTATAGGAGACAATAATTCAAATTGCAACAGAAAAATGTATAGGATACCCTCAAGATAAAATGTAGACAGGATGACTCAGCCCCTTAATCTAAACGTGTGTGGTTTGGTAGTAGGATTTTGATTCTAAGAAGGGAAACTGGCATCAGGTTCTGTGATAGGCTTTGGAAAGGAAAAAGTCTGGCTCCTATTTAGAGGAGAATTGTGAGAGAGTCTGCCTGGAGTAGCAGTAAGAGTGCTAAAGTTTGAGGTAAGTTCTGTCTAGCAGCCCCATGAGTGATGTGAAGGCGGTGGCACTCACTGGGTGGCAGACGTTTCTTTTCCCTGTGGCTAGATGTACTGGTCCGTGGGTCCCTCGGGCAGAGCGGCATCAGCTCAGCTTCCTATGACTCATAATAAATTTATCAGATCCCTAGGCTTGTTTGTTGTGATCAGAGGAGGGAGAGGGAAGATAATAGGGAGGGTGGTATCAATGAGGAAGGAGCTGGCCACCAGAGAATTACTCCAGGGGACTCTCCCTCTCAGCCCCATTGTTGCTGATGTCACCATCTGTCTCCATTACTGTGTTAATCCTTCCTTAGTCAAGGAATGCAATCCCGTGAATGCATACAAAGATTCATACCACGGACATTCTGAGACCCCCGCAGACACACCCATAAGCACATTCAGCTATTTATTTATCAACATTCACATTGCCTCTTTTAGATCCCTACACGTATAGATAAACCTGAATATTTTCATACACCTGCCCAATGCTTTAGTCACATATCTGGAAACATACACGCTGCATCTTACATTAATGATAAGAAACTAATGCAGATTAGAGACACAATTTCAGAAATAAGTAGAGACCCATACACATAATCAAAGAAATAATCAAATGTGTTTCAAATTTACTCCCCTTCTCACGTATCTAAAACTATATAGTGTTTCAAACAAACACCCACATTCTCATGAACAGATCAACAAAATGCCCAACAAGTTCATATTGCCACGTCTCTTTACAGATCCATATATGAATTGAAGTGCTTTGCATTTACTTCAACTGCATATCAACATCCATTCAACATGCATCTTATGCAAGCATTCCTTTTACTCCATCACTGGATGAGGCCTTAAAATTACAAACTTAGTTCAGTTCAACTAAGACCAGACCAAAAAAAAAAAAATGAAAAATGCATTTTGAGCACTGTTTTGCTCCAGCTATTATTGTCAGCACTGAAATTATGCAGAGCAATATAGACACAGCACTGATTCTTGCAAAGAAGATAAATATTGAAAAGCTAATCCACTCAACAGTCCAGATGCCTCTCAGAGGCAAACAGGCCTCCAGACAGTACCTAGAAATATGTCATAAACCAAAACCATGTTTCATAACCAAACCAAAAAATTTGTCAGAACTTACCTGATGTGCATGTAAGATCTGTGCACTATATGCTTGAAAGAACCCAAAGAACTATACAAAATATTAAACTTCAATTAATTATATGAAGGTTGAAACATTTAGGAGGAAGTGTATTGATGTGGCAACTTATTCTGAAATGCACAATAAAATCAGTTGACTGATGAGTGGTTGAAGGAATGGCTCTGTGGGCAGATACATGACAAAACAAGCAAAATATTATTGATATAATATAGGTGGTGGGTATACTGATGTTCACTGTAAAATTATTTTAGATTTTCCATGTTGTAATTCTTCCTGATAAAATGTTGGGAAATTTTTTGAAATAAAAGGAAAAAAAACTACCGAAGGAGCAAGCCATAGACCATTCTTCTGAAAGCATACACCAAGTTCAACTGCAATGAAAATTCAACCTAACATGAATGATCTCAAGTCCCAGTTTAAACCAACCCTGAACATCTTCTGTATAAACTCAGTATTTGTATAAGTTATGGGCTAAATTTTATGTACTTGGCATCGTTGATATATTTTCACATGATTAAAGACAAAATCCAATTTCTCAGCTGCAACTTGTTTTGTCCCAAGGTCAACCACTAATGTCTAACAAACTGACACTCCATACCATGTCCGAGCTCCATCCTAGGGGCACCTGGTTCGTCCCCCAGACTGCTCTCTCTCCAGTGGAGGCTCCAGAACCCCCCAGAGCCAATAATAACAGAGTGAGATAACTGCTCGCATGGCAGAAGTGAACAATGTCATGAAGAAAGTATCCTCCCTCCTACTTGAGTGGGTACAGTTTTAGGGATATAAGTAGGTTCTAAATTGTGTGCCAATTTTGAAGTCGTCCCCAGAAAAATCTGGCTTGTCTAGCTTTTGAGAGAGAAGATCATTTTATACAACACAAACTCTACTTCTCAGAACATGAGAAGTTCAATACCATGATTTTTCACAGACTACAGTGAGTTGACACATTCCATGGCGCTGGCTATGAATATGAAAGTCCATGAAAGATCTTGTCTCTTACAGTTCTAGTGGTATAGTAAGATTGAGGTGAATGGATATATTACGCTCTATACCAAGAAATGGCCTGTTTACCTTGAGATCCACTTCTCACTTTTCTGTGGCTCTTGTCCACATCACAGGAGTCCAATTATTACTTGAAGAATATCCCAAACTCTAATATCAGCTAGCTTCCAGATGGGTTCAGCAGTTAAGAAACACTGGTAGACAGAGCTTATGTTACTCACTGAACTCTCCTGCTTAAAGAAGTCTCTGGCACAGGTTTCATCTTTCTTCAAGCTTCTAAGAATTAGTCATTCCAAACGTCTCACTTTGTTCTTCTTGTCCTGTGGTTAGAAGCTGCTTCCTGAAGTTCCTACCTCTAATGATGACATCATACCCTCTTTTTGTCTTGTGCATTCTCTAATGCTTGGTTAAAATTATTTTACATTAACTTTTCTCAATTAAAGGAATCGGTGTGGTTCTTATATTCTGACTGGACCATAACTAGATCATAGTTTTTAGTTCCTGGGTTGGATTACAACTAACCCATATAAATTCAACAGACAGTCACCAAGTATCACATCCCAAGCACTATTCTAGGGCCTGGTCAAGACCAGTGCGATCCTTCTACAGGAGAACTCACGGTACAGTTGGAAATACAAGTGAATCTACCACAATCAATGTGAAAGTTTGTTGGAAAGTAAAAATTACTGTGGGAATGCCAAAGCATTTATGATGCAAATGATCAGAAATATTTGAATTGCAAAGACACTAAAACTTCAAAGATGTTAAACAAGAGGTACATTCACAATGTTTTCATCAGAAAGAACAGGGGTCATAAGTTCATTTATTCAGCAGATGCTTATTGAGCGTCTAGCGCATGTCCTACAATATTTAAAATAATGCAGATACACCCGTGAACAAAATAGTCCAGGCCCTTTATCTGGTGTCTATCGTATAGTGGAGATGACAGGCAACAGACAAGTAATGAGGCAATTTTAGAGTGAAAAGAGGGATGAAGAAAATAAGATTAAAACTAAGAACATATTGTCACATTCTTAGGCTTGCCAATGCTTTGCATGGTGCCTTGGCACTTAGAAAAACTTCTCTCTATATTGATTGAATAATCAGAGGAGTCCAGTGGCTTGGGCAATGTAGAATCAGAGTTTTGTTTTCTTTTATTTTTTTCATTTTTGCTTTGCTTTGCTTTGTTTTCTGCAGTGAAGGAGATAAGGAGATAAGGAACAGCATTAGCTAAAGCACACAGTTTGATGATGTCAAGCGAAAAGAATCACTTCTACCATAGCTGTTGCTGTGAAAGAAGATAAAAAGGGACAAGTGGAAGAGAACACAGAGAAAAGAAGGGCAAAAGAAGAGAGCCATGGGAGGAGGAGATAAGAAAATGAGATGAAATGTCCCCTGAGATTTGAGGAAAGCGAGGCATAGCAGACTGGCTCCTTACTTATATCTGAAAATCTGAATAGAGCGATAAAAGCTCCCTTGCTGTTCTGATAGCAGATTGAATGGGAGCCTATTCCTGTTTTCCGGTAGGACATTTGTTGCAACCATTTCCTGGGTGGGCTACATGTTACAGCGTGCTGTTGTCTGAGATCTTGGCCAGAAGAATGTATGGTTTTACAAAGGGGGCCTGGCTTGTGGATGGAATCAAAGGCAACCATATATTAGTTTAAATCAAGTGGAGAAGGAAAAGATGGGGAGAAGGCTCTTCATTCATCAAGGAAAGCACCCAATGAAAGAAAGAGTCAGCTCTAAACACTTAGCATGCCTGGGACACATGACAGCAGCTAACTGAACCATAATCAACTGTGAATCTTCCCCTTGCCCTTGTGGCTTCTCAGGGGAGGAGGAGCCAGAGAACATGCTTAGCAAGTGAAGGATGGGAGAAGACGAAAGGCTGTGCCTCTGAACCCTGGAAAGCGTGACTGTTCCAAGAGGCTGAGCAGTCTAATAGTCACCAGAGGATGTTTTATTTTCTGAATGTGACCAGAACCATAGGGAACTGAGTTCTCATCCAAGGGTAAGGAAAGAACTAATCCTTTCAGTACATTTAAAGGAGTAAGAAAAGTAAACTTATTTTCTCATTAGCCCTTATTTGTCGTACTAGGTCAACAGATCACAAAATGCTGAGATTTCTTAGAAGGTAACGAGCTCCTCACTTATATGCCTGCCCAGCGGCCACCAGATGGTGTCTTGCATTGGGTAGAGAATTGCTCTGGCAGGTTGCTGAGTTCTTTTTCAGCTAAGAGTATGTGCTTTATTCTCAGTAGTCGTGGAAAACCTCAGGAGACTAGAGCCTTCCTGATGTGTTTTCAGACATGAAGTCAGCATCACTCTTTGCTCTCTCTCCAGGGGTTTAGAGTGAAACATAATAGTGGGAAGTGTGAACACACTGTTGCAAGCAGAGAGAAGGATGTGTTATTCTGCGGGTGTCTCTCATCTGTCTGTCTTCTGGTGAGTTCTGAAACCCAGTCGGGGTGAGCTAGCGGACTGTCCTGAAGCCTGCCCCAAGAAAGGGTTAAACTGGGAAAGGGGTAGGGTGAGGTGCTGAGGGAGAGACTGAGTGGTGGTTATCAGATAGAAGCATCTGAGCTGAGTGGGCAGAGCAGGTGGAAAGTTCCGTGGACTTGGGGTTCTTGCCATGGCACTATCTGATTGTGTGACTCTGGGTAATTCACTGTATTCTCTAGATTGCCCCCTTTCCAGAATCAGTTTCCTTGAGATCCATGTTTCTCTGACTCATTAACATTGTTGCAAGTTCAGAGAGGAAAGCAGGACTCTGAGTACAAGAAAAATTTTTAACAATCCAGAAGCAAAGTCATCTCTACCAATGCCATGACTCAAACTAACAGCAATGCCAGCTCACGTGGTCTAACTTTGTTCTCATCTTACGATTTCTGAGAAATAGTATGTAAAAGTCCCTCAGGAGATTAAAAGAGTAGAAGAAATCAGCTTGTCATAAACTTCAGATGAATCATACATAGATAAGCATTTTTAAATGTTTATAACTGTGACAAAGATAAAAACTATGGTCCTTATATTAACAATATACTTTAATAAAAAATGTGAATTAAAAAACTGAAGTGTTTAGACAGGCAGAATGTCAGTGTACCTAGAGCGGATTTAGAGGAGTATTCATATATTTTTCCAAAAACAGAAACAGCTTTCTGCCTTTGCACAAATAAGTGGTTTCTTTGTTGCTTTCATGCAACAACTCTGCCAATGAAAGGCTGGTGTCCAGAGGCTGTCAGTTTCCTCAGCGTCCCACTGCCCCATCCTCTTCCTGAGCAAACACACATCATCATTGAAACTCACTCTGGTGAGTGTTTATTAATCAGTGACATGTCAGAATAAAACAATTTCAGGGAAAAATTTAAATACTTCCAACAGTTACTGATGACTCAAATCCTCAGTGTTCTTTTATAAAAACGATCTCTGATTTGTAGTTAACATATTTGCATTCAATGATGCTTGTAAAGCAGTTAAAATTGTGGACAATATCGTTAAAGTTTTTTCTTGGTGACTGATATGTTTAAGCATTTATCAATATCTTCCTTTTTCCATAAAACAGAGCCCAGGCCATAAAATATTCCAGAAAACAATAGCCCAGCCCATGCCTTGATGATCATAAAACATGAAGAAAAGAAGTTTGCCTGCAGTGTCCCCGAACCAGTGATTTCACGAGTGCATCAGCTCATACTGTGTAGACACCTCCTGCTGTGTCTTTTACTCCCTGATTCCCTCTCCTCCAGTAAGTGCAATTCTCACAAATCTCTCAATCAGAAGGTCTGACCCTGAAAAGCTCTCTGGCTTCCTCTTGTCATGGGATTGTTCAACGTCACTCACCCTGCTTTCTTCCTTCTGACTGGCATTCCCGGTCTGGAGAGTTCTCAGATCTGGCTAGCCGGTCCCCTCTGTGTGATGTATGCCGTGGCTCTTGGGGGCAACGCAGTGATCCTGCAGGCGGTGCGAGTGGAGCCCAGCCTGCACGAGCCCATGTACTACTTCCTGTCCCTGCTGTCCTTCAGTGATGTGGCCATGTCCATGGCCACACTGCCTACCGTGCTCAGGACCTTCTGCCTCAATGCCCGCAACATTGATTTCCATGCCTGTCTCATCCAGATGTTTCTCATCCATTCCTTCTCCATGATGGAGTCAGGCATTCTGCTGGCCATGAGCTTTGACCGCTACGTGGCCATTTGTGACCCCTTGCGCTATGCGACTGTGCTCACCAACGAAGTCATTGCTGGAATGGGTTTAGTGGTGATTGCTCGGAGCTTCGTCACCCTCTTTCCCCTTCCCTTCCTCATCAAGAGGCTGCCTATCTGCAGATCCAATGTCCTTTCCCACTCTTACTGCCTTCACCCAGACATGATGAAGCTGGCCTGTGCTGATATCACTATCAACAGCATCTATGGACTCTTTGTTCTCATATCCACCTTTGGCATGGACCTCTTATGTATCTTCCTCTCCTATGTGCTCATTCTGCGCTCGGTCATGGCCATTGCTTCCCATGAAGAACGCCTCAAAGCTCTCAACACGTGTGTGGCACATATCTTGGCTGTACTTGCGTTTTATGTGCCAATGATCGGGGTCTCCACAGTGCACCGCTTTGGGAAAAATGCCCCACGCTACATACATGTCGTCTTGTCCAATGTCTACCTCTTTGTACCTCCTGTGCTCAACCCTCTCACTTATAGCGCCAAGACCAAGGAGATCCGCCGAGCCATTGTCCGCGTGTTTCACCGCATCGAAATGTGACTTCACATTTGGCTTATAATCTGTTGGTTACTGTAGCCATAGGCTGTCATCCGTGGGGTCATTTTCATCATCATTATCATCATCATATCATCATAATGAATAAGATAGACTTTTTATACTGAGAGAAAAGTAAAAGATCAGGAATGGAGCTGCAAAACATAGCACAAAACAAGTGATCAGTCCATTCAGGAAACAGTGGCATTTATAGAAAGATAAATGTTAGAGGAAATTGAGTGACCAGACAAAACCTTACAAAGGGGATTAATCTAAGCTAGGAATCATTTTCTATTATAATAAAAGTTACTAATACAACAGAAATTATTATAGTATTGGGTTTCTAAAAGTACTGAGTTCTGTCCTGAATGTTTTGCATTATTTCACTTAATATTCATAACAATCTTATGAAGTATACATAGTTCAATAAACTGTTCACAGGAACACAGATAATCTGTGATCCAGGGAAGATTCAATACTAGTCTGTCTCTACTATTTGTACCCAACCACTACAAATCCTGCCTCTCCATCTAATCAACATCACTATTAACATTACAACTGCTCTCCTTGCTTCCACTACCATCGTCATTCTCAAACATTCATGAGTGTTTTAACTTCACAAAGTGAAATTTGATGTCAGAACTTACAATAAGATGTATGAACGAATATGACCCTGGAAAACTGAAAGAGATTGATGTGTAGAAAAATCTCCAGATTCCTCTCTCCTTTTATCTGCCCATCATTCCTTCCCCAAGGAAAATAATGTTTGATATTTGAACCATAGACTTTTTTCATTGTGCTAAGTATACGATTTACCTTTTTCTTCCCTTCTTGGGGTTTTAATTTTCTATACTTGATGAAATAGAGATGACAAAAATTATGTCCTTCCAGAACTTCTAGCTCAGAAAGGCTGGGGATTGTCAGAGTAGAGCATTTATGATTTATACACTAGAAAATAATTTTTTGGATATTCTCTTAAGTTAATTATTTTTGCATACTCTTTCCTTGATAGCTGGGAGATAAGCTATGACACGAAATCCCTTGTCCTCATTTTACTGCTCGTAGACTAAGTTGGGCATACATCTAGAATGCATTAAAGGAGATGCCCTGTGGAGACTTACCTACTCACCAGGGACTCGGGGCCAGAGGCTTCATAGTTGCAGATCATACACTTACCTTGAGTTTTTCACTCCATTCAAAGCTCTAGGGTTGAAGGGTTAGGTGGTAGAGAAAGAGAATTATTTCTGAATGGAGATATTGTAAGTATTTAAAATTCAAGTTTCCAAAAATGCCCATAAACACAGTAAGAGGCTCATAATATATTCCATTAAATGAATTATTTTAGGGGCAAGATTGAATAACATAACTTAGCATGATTTAAAATGGAAAATAATTGGGATATTTAGTGATCCAGAGTCAGACTATGGTCTTCAATCAATGTAAATAATGACTTCTGATTCATACAAAAGGTTCTTTATTTCAACATTAAATAATAATAATAATAATAATAATAGTAATCCATAATGCCTTGAGAGTTATTTTAGATGATTATACAGATGCAGAGACAAGGCTTGGAGAAGCTGCTATACATGAAAAGGAGGTGAACACTCACTGATTCCCACCCCAGGGAGCAAGAGGAAGATGTCCTTTTCATCACAGGCCTAACTTTGATACCAGAAAGGACAAGGAGCAGGGAGTGGGAGCCTCCTTGAAGAGGCTCGTCACTCACCCCCCCCCCCCATTTCCTCCTTGTTCTCCATCATCAATTAGAAATGCTGCCTGTGTGCAGAGGATAAGGGAAAAAGCATTTTTAGGTTTCATCTCCTCCTATGAGGCTGGTGCCTTAAAAATAACTTATGATTCACAACCTCAGCCTCCGTCCTAAGAAGGCCAATGATATGTAGAAATTCTCTTTCACCTCTTTTTATTTAACAAGGTTTCCTTTGAACTCAGCATTTTTTCTTCTTAAAGTGGTAAAATACCTGGATTTTGACATAGTGAAAAAAAAAAAAAAAACAACCTCTTATACTCCTTTTTGGGAGGAGGGGGGCACTAGGTCTGCTCCTAATTAAGAAAATGAAATACTGAACATGATTCAGCTAAGCTGATGAGAGGCTGTTTTCAGATTTTCCAGAAAAAAAATCTCTGAGTAATAAAGGTCATTCCTTACAAGTTAAATGACAAAGGCAATAGTCTATTAAATAGTGGATTCTGTGATACTGTGTTGTACCAGAAAAGGGTGATTCTTTTGTCTGATCTTGTCGTGAGTGCATATGTCTTCCTCCCGGGCTGGTGCTGGGTAGTCAATGGAGAGAGAAGACAGAGAAGGAACTAGAACAAGAGTTATGGGAGGATAGGATCCCTGAACTCAGGGCCTCACAGAGTCTCACAGAAAAGTTTATACGGCTAAATGTCATATAGAACTAAACAAAACCCACATTGCATGGACGTGTGTGGTCCCAGGAAGTGGGAGAACCTTACAAAGGAGAGGGTGGTAAAGAGGGTGATGGATGGGCCCCTGGACACGGCTCACCATCTGCGCACTTCCTCAGTTCCACAGAGAGGTCCAGCCTGAGCTCATCGAAGCCGTCTCCAGGCCTGATCTGCTCTGCTCTGCTAGGACAAGGCGACTTTGCTGCGCGGTAACAATTCAGTGAGATGAGAGTGCTCTTCCCGCAGACACTGTTTTACAGGGTGATAAGTAGGAACAAAGGTCGGGGAGTCTGTCTCCCTAGCTAGGATTATCTCCAAGGTCATTTCCTCGTCAGGAGACTATCCAATACTCCAGTATCAACTGGATACATTTTCTAAATGGGCTGATATAGTGTGGACTCAGGATCCTATATAATTTTGTATGATTTTCTAATAAGTGTCTATTTGGTGATGGTTATACATTTGAGCACAAGCAACCAGATGCCTTCCAGACAACTGAGTAGACTACAAGCACCTAAATGTTTTCAGGTTTCATAGAATCAGCAAACAGCTTATGCAATCAGCAATTACTTTGTGAATTATCATCTTCCTGACCTCAAATAGTCAGGAGTCACTGCTGAGGAATTACCCTCTGCAGGGGAGGAGGAGGACTGCTCAGCAAGCAGTAACTCTACAGGAATGTCAGAAACCAAGAGTTGGTTCCATGGATTTCTATACTAGAATCATGTATACATGGTTTGTGTTCCTATTTATAGTATAAGTGTGTTTTTTTCCTTTTCTTCTGTTATCCAGGGAAAACTTGTAGATCAAATATTTATAAGAAAGTAAAGTAGATACATTGTCCATTAAGTGATTATTTAATTAATTTGTTTTGGACATGAATAACTAGGAGTCAGCTGACATCACGGAAACATTTGCTATTTCACTGAAATTTGCATAAGCCTCCGACATCTTCAAATGGAAAGTAAATCCTCACATGTATAGAAAGTTTATACTTTATACTTACAGAAAGTATAAACTTTCTATACATTTTCGGAGTCATGTATCAATCATCGAAAGCACTGGTGTGTGGCAGAGTCTATTAAAAGTTTAGATGACAAACACATCTCAATAGAATTCCAAAATATAGATCTGATTATTGGACAACCACGATCTCTCATCATTTCCTGTTACTCATGTTGATTAGGAAAATTCTTCCCTAAAGTGGTTTTTGACTTCCAATCCTCTTAGCACAAATATTTAGTCACTGTTCTTTACTCAACCCTGGGTTTAAAAAATATAGTGATTTTGGGGTGAAATGAATATAATTCTATTGACGGTGTATTTTTCTTACAAACTTTGCTTTTTGTTTGCTTATAAGACACATAGCTGATTATTCACTCAGCAATATTTATTGAAACCCACAATGTGGCAAGCATGGTGTTAGGTTTGAGGGCTCAGTGGTTACAGAATTTTGTCATTAGGTTTATGAGACAAACTTACCTGGAGAGAGATAGAAGAGGAATGTCAAGTCTCCTGGGATGTTTACTAACTGCACATTCCTTTTAAATACCTCCTTACAGAGCTGTACCACGTTTGAATGGCTGCAGTGTGATGGGGGGTGTTACTGGTGGGAATGTGGCCAATATTTATGTGAACTGTGCCAAAGTGATGTATCTAAGGCAAATATCTTATATTATTAACTGGGAAACAGAAGTTTCCTGGGTGACAATCTGCATTTACAATGAAAGACAGATTATAGGTAACAATGGTTTAGAGTCAGATTTAATTATTAGTCTCTATATTCAAGTCCAATGTCTCTGAGACAAGTTCTTTTGAAATGTTAAACAGCTTAGAGTGCTAAATGACATTTTCTATATTTGACGTGTTCGTGAAAACAAAATCTATTGTGGATTTTAACTCAAAAAAGCTGAGAATCAGGAATTTAATAAACAACTCTTGACTAAATGTTGAAGAGGCAAGTAAAGTAAATCTGAAACTCAAATGAAGAAATTTCTGCTAAACAAATATATTCAAAACTTTATTTATACTGGCTTATAGACAGTAGATTGGAAATAATTCTCATGCCAATTATTCAGCTAGGTATGGATTATAATTCACAGGAAATACTCCTCAACATTTGGAAAGCCGATAACTACAAGAACATTTTTACGAACAATGTAGAAAAATAGACTTTAATTATTAGCGGAAAAGAGAGTTATAAGACACAACTCAGGTATAAACCGGACAATTGCTCATTATTTTTAAACCCATATTGATATGTTTTCATCGTAGTTCCTTAAAGAAGCCTTTTAACATTTAGTTCACACAACAATAGTATAAAAAGTTTCATTATTTATAATTTACTTAGCTATCAGTCCCTACTTAAATATTCATTTTAACAGTTTTAACAAACACAATTTATCTCAGATAAAAAAAAGCATTTTTTCCCTACAAGTGTGTTAATTAGGGAATTGGTCAGTATTTATTATGCAGCAATAAAACACATACACATATGTTGCATCCAGCGCAGCTCAGGACCATGTCTGAGGACGGCGATGCAAGACTTAAGAAACAAAGAGACAAAGTAAAGAGCAAGGTGGGACCAGGGGACTCACGATCTTGTGGCTCGAGAGTCCCCAAATGCCTGGTCGACATCATATTTATTAGGAGTATACAGCTCAGAAAAAATGCGATCAAAGAGGTGGGGCTTTAGATATCCCATGCGAGAAGCACCAAGTTCTGTTTGCTGTTTAACTGATTAACTTCAGGCCTATCCCTTCCAGGAACAATCACCCTCCTCGGGGTATGCAAAATTTCTAAATGTATCCTGTTGTTGCCTCCGGGACATCTTGAGATAGCAAATATTTCCCCTGGGCTTAACCACATGCTTTCATGCCAGAACAAAGTTCTGTTAATGGATGATCTGGCCTTTCAGGACCGTCCATTGTTTTACCCTAAGGAAACATCTGCTTTCTTTCATGCCCTTATAGTCAATCTCAGGATAGCTCACCTGAAATTTTCTTTAGCATAATATGTGCTATAGGTCATCTGCTGCTTAAAACATTAAAACAAAGCAAGCATGTGCATTTTAAGCAAGCAAGTGTGAGTATAATATTTTAAGCTCATGGAAATTTAGGTGTGGCTTGTTTTCCAGCAGCTTGTTTCCCAACACATATTATATATACCTACATGAATACATACATACATACATATAATGGATTTTTTTTTCTCTATTAAGAAAATAAAAGCTTTAGGGAAAGGTTGCAGCCCTACTGGTAGAGGGCATGCTTAACTTTCAAGAGGTCCTGGGTTCAATCCCTAGTACCTCCATTAAAAAATAAACAAATAAATAAGTAAACTTAACTACCCCCCCCCGCCAAAAATAAAAAAAAATAAAATCACATGATGTTAAAAAAAAAAGAAAACAAGAAAAGGAAAGCTTTAAAATTTCTGCCTCCTCAACAAATTTCTCTGTAATCTCTAGTCACTAAAAATAGGTTGTGTGTCTGTGCACGTATCCCAGTGGTCCTCTTCCAACCAAGAGCTGGAAGGTAAGTCCTTCTGTGGCACAGAAAGAAATGTGTTGAGATCCCTTATTTGTTAAGAACTTAACTCTGCACGTGAGTATTCAACCGCTGAGACTCAGGCAATAAAGCACCTTCCAGTGTCACAAGTTCTTTGTTGTCAAGAATCAGGCCCAACCCACTTCCACATCCCCTCGCTTAACCCAGAGCTAGACCTGGAGTAGTCACTCTACGCACGTGTGTTAAATCAATGAAGAAGGGGTCACTGCACAGAAGGCTGAGAGAAATACATTCCCTGTTACGTGGTACTCACTCTTCCCATCCTCATGCCTTCTGTGATTCCTCAGTTCTTCAGTTGAGATTAGGAAGTGTTTCTTAAAAGGAAACCTAAAAAATTCTGAACACACACTCAACAATGTGGTTTTTAATATTCAGGTCTGGATACTGAAGCATTAGGATATAATTTAAAAAAAAATTTTTTTTTAAAGGAAACTCTCCATTGTAAACATGGGAATCCCAGGGCTGTGGGTTAATCTTAGTTCTTGATTTCTTTTTTCTTTCATTTGTTTGCTCAAAACAGTGTACAGAGTTAGCTATATCCATATATAAAGAAGGATGGTTTTCCAGAATAACTGGAAGGAGGATTCTCTGGACTGAGAAGGGATAACAGAGTAGCTTTCCAGCTTCACTGGCTCTAAGGCCCCCTCTTTTACTATGGGAACAGCTCAAAGTAGCACTTTTTCTTTGAGGTCACTTCTGTGAGTCAGAGCTAAGTCTCTTTCTAGAAGATGTCTGGCTCCCTGTTATGATCCTAGAGTTGATTTGCACAATATTTTCTGTCAGTCCATAGGTTGTCTTTTTGTTTTGTTTATGGTTTCCTTCCCATTAGGGTGGTTACTAGCTCCCTAGAAGAAAGGTGAGCCTTCCCCTCATCATGCGTGAGACACGGCAACAAATGATTGTTTTCCACAAAACTTTTCTCCTGCTTTTAAAGTTCTGAATCCAGGCTGATGCTGCAATGTCAGTATGGCAAGCATATATGTGCCATTTTATAGGTCTCAGAATAATAAAAGTATTGGGTGGTACCTATGATCTCAAGTAACATAACCCCCAGTTATAACATGGTTTATATGTATGCATCAGGTTTTGTCTGTTTTTGAGCTTTACTTAAAAGTATAGATGATACCAGTAGATTAGAACAAATAAAAGAGTCTGGTTGAAGACTCATCCTTATTGCATCTGAGAGAAATCATTGATGGAAACCTATGGTTCAGTTAAGTACAAAGTAGGGCAGCCTGATGTTTTAAGTTATGGATTATAGCCAGGCTACACCATATAGCTAACTCTAGGTCCACGTATAGGAGATTGACACCATCCAACAGACTAGCCTGTAAACCCAAACATTGGCAATAACAACAAACTCTTAGAAACCTGGATTTCTAGAAGTTCTCTTTCTGATCAGTACCTAGTCCCCAGTAATATCTTGTGTAGCCTCTTACGAATCTCCTTAGTCTTGATGGAATAGATAATTGGGTTGAGCATTGGAGGCACAAAGAGATATACCAGGGACATGAACTTGTGCACATACTCAGGGGCATACTTCCCAAATCGATGGACCATGGACACACTAACCATGGGCACATAGAAAATGAGTACAGCACAGATGTGTGACACACATGTGTTGAATGTCTTCAGCCTCTCCTCCTGGGATGCAATGGCCAGCACAGAGTGCAGTATGAGTGCATAGGAGAGGAGGATGAGCACTGAGTCTACACCAAAAGCAGAGATGACAATGAACAGGCCATACGTGCTGTTGATGGTGGTATCTCCACAGGGCAGGCGGATCAGGTCTGGGTGCAAGAAGTAGGAATGGGTCAGCATGTTGTCTTTACAGAAGGGCAGCCTCTTCAGAAGGAAAGGCAACGGGAAGACCATGCAGAAGCTGCGGATGATGATGGATATGCCCGTGTGAGCCACACGGGTGTCAGTGAGCACTGTAGAATAATGCAGGGGGTTACAGATGGCCACATAGCAGTCAAAACTCATGGCCAGCAAGATCCCAGACTCTGTCCAGGAGAAAAAGTGGATGAAGAACATCTGGGTCAGGCAGGCATCAAAGGCAGTCTCTGGTACATGAAAGCACAAAGTAGCCAGTATCGTAGGCAACGTAGAAAAGGACACACCCAGGTCATTGACAGACAGCAGAGACAGGAAGTAGTACATTGGCTGGTGCAAACTCTGCTCCTCCTTTATGATGAAGAGAATGAGGATGTTGCCCAGGATGGAGATAGCATAAAGCAGCAAGAGGAAGGCAGCGAACCAGTGCTCCAGTCCCTCTACCTCTGGGAAGCCTGTTAGTGTGAAGCTGGTAGTGCTCGAGATGTTGGTTCCAAAATTTCCCATGAGGGTCCCTGAGCAGCTTTTGGGGAAATACAACCAGGGTAAAATGAGGTCAGACAGTGGAAGGATTGGTCACTGTCCAGGATGGAAAGGACATATTACTTACATTTCATACCAAAGATCATGAAAGATTAGGAAGGAGGAGGCTGGGGGATCATCAGTTAGATCTCAGGCCTTGTGCAGTCTCATCATATCTGCAGATGGGGCGTAGGTTCCAATCCCTTCCCCACAAAATCCTTTGACTCTTGTTTTGGACATGATATCTTATTTTCCCTGTCTCAGTATTCTTGGCAAAATTACTCAAATTTTTCTCCAATAGCAGAAAATGACTTTCCCTTTCTATCTACCAATTCTAGCCATCACCTTCTTCAAGAAGTGAGGTACGGTATGACCTCCACAAGGCCTTTCCTTCGTTCTCTTCACTTACTAATGCGTTCCCGTGAGTGCAGGTGATGACACTTCTGTCTGTACTCTGGGCTGTGTCCCCTCTCTTGCCTGCACCTGAGCATCACTCCAGCTCTTTATCCTCTCTTTGTTGCTTAAGTTCCTCACTTATTCACCAAGTGTCCAGACTCTCATGCTCCTCCACTCTTGATTGCTCTTGGTTTTTCTCTCTTGAATGTTCTTATTTTTCCCTCTGTTTAGAATAAGGATTCTGAAACTGTGCTGTATGTTCGATTCACTTGAAGATCTTTAAAAAAAAATCTCCTTTTCCTGGACCACACTCATACCATAAATCAGAATCTCTAGCAGTGGGAGTCAAAAATCAGTATTTTTTTAAAAGAAACTTCCTAGGCAATTTCAACAGGCAGCCAAGTTTGAGAGTAAGGGATTTAGATCACTCTTATCAGTTTCGTATGTCCTACCTACACCAATTTTTTCCTTATTGAGGATCAATTTCAGGATATAATCCCAAAGAAGACAAATAACAACAACAAAACCCCTCTTATTGTCCCACATATTCTTCTAGTAATCACTCATTCCTCTGCTCTCTTTCATAACCAGTATTTCAAAATTATTTCCCACTCATAATGTTCTTACCTCTCCTCTGTACATCAGTTATCCCAAATTTATGTCACTAGCTCAGATTTCTCTTCTGGCTATAGAGTCAACCACCTGACTCCTTATTGGGCTGTCAATTAGAATAGCTCATCAGCATCTCAAACACAACATGCAAAGTTGAACTTCTGTTAATCATCATACTAGATCCTCTGCAATATTACTTATCTCATGAAAATCCATCAGCATTTATCCATGCACTTAAGCCAGAAAAACTTTGGAGGAATCTCTCACACTCTTCCACTCTCAGGTCTAATTACCAGCTTTCCAAAATATGCTTAACACCGGTTCTCCTCTCTGTCTCACTTCCAGCTAATCCATCAGTCCCATCTGTCTCACTACTCTGTCCCTCAGCATCTTTCCCCAGGATGTCTGCAGAACCTTTCTTGCTGCTCACCCAGCTCAGTGTCATGCCTCTCTCTAATCCATTCTTCACGAAGCAGCCAAATCATTTCTTAATAATATAAATAAAATGATATTACACTCCTATGGAAAACCTTTCAGTGGTTTCCTTTCACTTTTAAAATAAGAATTCAAGCAAAAATTCGAACAGTTTTACTATGGCCTGCAGCAGCATATGCACCGCCTGGGAACACATAATCTTCCAGTGATACCAATCATCGGTTACTTCTCTGCTCGTGGGTTGTATGTCTCTGTTATGTATCCTCACACATACTTCATGAATCTTATCATACTTTGGAATCATAATTAATTATTTTATATCTGTTTGATCATTTGATTAGTATCTTTCTCCCCCAGTGAATTACAGGATCCCATAATCATCTCTTTTTCTTCTTATTTTATCCTCAATGCTTAGCCAAGTCTCTGGGCGTAGATTAGGATTAGGATTCAGAGATTCCTGCTACTCATTCTTATTGATTAAATGGATAAATAAACTATCCAAGGGAGAATGTATTATGACCCACATTTTGAAGTGTAAAATAAATCCAGATAACGTAAATAATTCTCCTAAAATCTAATTACTGAGTTTTTACCTAAGCTTTAGCACCTGCCAGCTATGAATTTAATTTACTTCTTTATACTTTATTTTTGCAGCTGTTGTATAGCAAAGTACAGAGTAAAACATTTAAAATTCATATTCACGACTCTTGTGCAAGATATGTACTAAATAAATGACAACTGATGAAGAGGAACATTTAGGGGCTGAGGTTCCCTGGTCCTCTGCGTTACCACTCTCAGTTTCCCGAACAAAAGCTCTCCTTTTATCTTGGCTGTGTATCCACTCTGCAGTGAGAATACTAGAGTACGAGTTAATCACACAGAAGCAACCGCACCAAACAACAACTGGGGGATCTCAGGCACCGAGGGCTACAGATGAGGAGTATTGGTCTGAGGGCAGAAGTGGAATGAAGAGAAAATCTCTAAACTTAGATCACAGACAGATAAGTGTACCTTAAATCACTTTAGGATTTTGAAGCTATAAATGTGATTCCTATAGACCTCTGTGAAGGGAGAGCTGAAGCCCCAACTTACCTCCCCAGGGCAGCTCTAGTGATGAGAGGAAAGGTGAAGGGTCTCTTAGGGAGAAACATGGAGGGCTCTGCACACAACCTCCCAGCCAGCCTCTTCCTTTGAGCTATAAAGCTTCATCTTAAGGGCCCCCTGGGCCCAGTAAGTTTCAGGACTTAGAGAGGTGGCTGGGGCAGCAGGGAATGTGAAAACTCTTGAGTGGATGGCTCCTCTGTGTCCTTTCACTTCTCCCCCTTACACGCTTCAGGGATTTGAGTTATAACTGTGTTGTCCATCATTATATAGAAGAGGAACTAAGAGAATCCATTCAATTAGTCAGAAAACAACTAGACTGAATCCCAGACCTGATTGCCAAGTTAGAGATCTTTCTATGAATTATGTCACAACCCAAAGAGATTTCAAGAAACAAAACAACATAACCACTAAGAGCTTAAATAGTTATGGTCAGCAAGTAGGTGACTATCTTGGTCTGCCTGGAACTGTGCTAGTTTAGCACTGAAGGGCCTGCACAGGGGACAAACCCTCTGTAGCTGCAAACTGGGACAGTTTGTCACCCTTTGCCCAGATCTGGGTTCAAAACCACCACCTTCCCTGTCTCGGTGTCCTTAAGAAAATTACTTAGTTCGCTCAAATTCCAAATCCCTCATTTGTAAAATTGGAGCACAAATGCCCATAATGATCCAGTTGACCATGAAACTCAATATTACATGGTAAGTCATCATGAACCAGAACTACAATGACTTGCCAGTTTTCCATTTGTCAGGAAATAATTTGAGAAGATGGGATAGCCAATTGGCTCTGGGAATCCTGAGGGCTGTGTGGGCAGGCTGAGTCCCAAGATACTAATTCAAATGTCTTAAAATTAAGAGAGTCTTTGGACCGTATTTTGTCACACCCAAATTGTGTAATGAAGAAATTAAGACTTTAAGGAGTAAGAGGCTTGCTGACATCCACCATGAAATTGCTAACAAAGTCAAGACTTGTGCATAATTATTCCTGATTCAGGTCCCAAGGTCTATCTCCACTGTCAGGGCCATCTTTTATTACCAGGGATTTGGATGGGAGAGAAGTGACGCTGATTTTTGTTGAGCACCTGCAAAGTGTCTGTGACCATGCTAGGTTTTTTGATAAAGATGAACTTACTTAATCATCAGAGAAAACCTGATGAATACATTTTATAATGCCTCAAGTCAGCACTGGAGTTTTCAGTAGGCAGACCAAACATACAGAATTAAAGCCACAGAGAAACACACAAAAAACCTATGTTTAGTATATTTAGATAACATTTTTTAAAAACATCAAAACATCAACGTCTTCTTCATGAGAAGACTAGAAATGTGTTGGACTTTACAACACTCATTTTAGGGTTTCATTTTTTAATTGTTTTGAAATTTCTATAGAGGAACACCAAAGTCTTATGTAATATTCACAGAATCCTTATCAGCTATATTTACCGTCTTCTTTTTACAAATGAGATATCTGAGATTCAGGGAGTTTAAGACACTTGCCAAGATCATTGCAAAAGTTATTAGAGAAACCAAGATTCCAATCTGGATGAAAAATCATAATTATAAACATATACTTCACACGCATGCATGCACACAAGCACAGCCACCCTTTGGAAGAGGAGATTAAAGCAAAGAAAAAAGAGACTTGAAGGACAGCATCCATCAAGCAGTTATAAGGAGAAGACATGACTGGCCCACTAAGCACCAGGGACTACAGGGTTAATGTTTTAGGGTTTTGGGGAAAGATAGTTGTCCATCAGAATTTAAGACATAAAACTTTTGAATTTTATGGTTATGCCCTTTACCTCTTTCTCTTTGTTCACCTCCAATGTAACTATGGTTGTCTCTTACCAGGTAGGTAGGATGTGCTAGTCAAGTTGAGAAGAAAATTTTTGCCCACGTAATAATTCTATTTCTCATTGTTAATTGATAACATTGTGCACGTATGCCACTGTCTTGGTTCGTGGGAGTTCATCCCTGAGAGAGAACCACACGGAAGGGAGTCTGAGGTAGAAGAACGAAGAGGATAGGCCTCCTCTCTGCTCTCACAGTGATCAGGACAAGAGACTAAACAAGTCATTTCCTGTGTCAGTCTGCTTCAGAAAAGACATTTGGACAGCTATAAATAGGAAACATCAGAAAGAGTAGTTTAGATTGGGTCTTGAAGGATAAATTAGAGATGTTCAGGGGAAGAAGTGTCGGAGTGAACTCTACTTGCAGAAATAATTATGTCCTTTCAGTTTTACCTCCTAAACATCTGTTTAATCGACTTCTTCCCATTCCCAGTGACTCTCTAATCAGAATATCAATATGTCAACCTTAGATCATTACGCTAGCGTCCTTGCTGATCTCCCTACATTATTCAGCCCTTTTCCTATTTACTTTCCAAATTACAGAAATATTTTAAGTAAAATTTCATCGTATTATTTCCATTTCCAATATAATCAAATCCAACTTTCACATGGCCCAGAGGACCCTGAGTAATATGACAACTTCCTTTTTTTCTAACTTTATCTTGAGCCATTTGTTCTTTCTGTTGCAACCACAAAGATTTTTCAGTTCCGTGAATATGCAAAGTTGACCCCTCCCACGTGGCCTTCACAAGTGCTGCTCCCCAAGTCTTGGAAGCTTCTCCTTACTCCCCTTCCCTTCATCTGGCTGGATCCCTATCCGGTATCTGCTAGCTTAGATTGCCCCACGGAGGATTCCCCTAACCTCCTAACCTAAATAAATGCTTCTATTACATTCTCCATTGATCTTTAACAAGCTATAAAATTGAGATGTCTCTTCTCCTTCCTAGGCTCTAAGACCTTTCCTACAAAACGAGGGGCTATATACAATGTTCTTGCAGACCCCTTCCCGTTCTGATTATTTCTACTCCTGCATACCCCTATGAGCAATGAAACACCAAGTCAGAGAGGGGCGGGACACAGTAGACGCCCTTATTCCCAGCGGCCCATGAGCTCCTGAGCTGACGTAAGCTCAAGGGACTCCCTGGATGCAGCCTTATGTTGCTCAGGCCAGAGAGTTGGCAGAGGTAATGGGGGGCTATGGGCAGGGCATGCAGGGCCCCGACTGCTGCCCTTCCTTCCGTGCATAGAGCTCTCTCCGGTAGGTAAGTTGGAGGGTCAGACACTCCAGACTCAGGCTCTAAAGCACTCTGACCCAGCTGAGAAATCCTGAGTGTTATAATGTGACAATCTGAAGAAGGAAAGACTGTCCCTAATTGGGGTCAGTTTTTTGGTTTTTTCTCTGCTTGTTTTCACCTTTAAAACTTACCCGATTCTTCATTTTCTATTTGTTGCTCTTGTTCTCTGAAATCCTGCACTGCCTTTGCTTCAGGCATTACTTCTCAGCATGGAAACCCCTTCAGGCTACACTTTAGATGTAGATACCTTTGTGTGCATTTTTCAGAGTTAATCTGGTAGGAGAGGGGACATTTAAAAAGACAATGGCTGCTTTAGAAGCCATTTGTCAAGATCCTACTCAGTGCTAAAAGACTCCAGTATGTCTGCTTATCGCATACAGAGGCAAACAAAAATGTTTAGGAGGAGCCTGCAGGTGGGGAAAACACAGAGATTCTATGAATATGTAATGGAGAAAAAAAAAAAATGAATCCTGAAAAGAAAGGACAGAAGAGGCCTGATGCAGATGGAGTTGAAAAGGCAGCTGAGAGGCTGGAGGTGGGGGTCTGAAGCAGCCTTTGGAACTCCAAGTGGCATAGTATTTGGTGTTAAGAGTTTTCACAACTGTCCACTTTTGGACCTTCGCAACCTCATCAGCAAAGTTCCTTCGCATCTCCAATTTACAATGAAGAGAACCCCAAACCGGAAGGGATCAGTGACTTACTGAGTGCACCTCCCGTGCTCAGCCTGCGCAGCAGGGGCTGAAACAATTAATAAAAGTCAGAGCTGAGTCAGGAGGGAAGATGGGATTCGTGATTCTATGGGAATTATTAGAGCTGCATGATAGAAAGCTATAATGCAGAACAGGCAGAGAAAGGGGCGCAAAAGAAGATGTAAACCTGTAGCTGTAGGAGTGGTGGGGCATGGAGAGAAGTTACCTCCTCTAGCAATCACCAGTCAAATTTGTATGGAGGATGGCATCACCGATCCTGGGCCCTGAAAGATGGATTGAACATATTGCCCACACATTCTGGGCAAGTCTGAGATCTGGGAGCTGTAATTCATGCTTGGATAATAGCAAATACACCCATCTGGATATCTGGAGGTACAAGTCCGGAAATTTTTAGAATGAGACCAGAAATATCCATTTAGTACTGGCCACAGTGGGCTTTTAATTCTAGGCCAGTGGGTTTCGATTTGACCCTCTGGTAATAAGGGAGCATTCAAGGTTTCTAATCAGAACAGCACCATTTTCAGATTTGCCCTTTAAAAATATTAGTCCTACTCCAGATTACAGAATGAAATAGAGACGTGAGATTTATTAGGAGGGCAATATTATGGTACAAGAATGTGATTTCTTGGATCTGAAGCATGAAACTGCAGTGGAAGGAAGTGGACAAAGGCTGGCAGAGGCACTTAGGGGTCAGCATTTTCATTGATTATTACCCCTTTTAATGTAGTAGTAAAGGAAAGAGTCAAAATGACGTTTGGATTTTGAGTCTCAATCTTAGGCATAATGATAGTATTGTTCAGAGAGATGGAGAACACTGAGAGGCAATTCCATGGTATAGAGAAATGATATTTTGGGGGGGCTGGGTTTTTTTTCAGTGAAGTATAGTTGATTTACAATGTTGTGTTAATTTCTGATTACAACTTAGTGATTCAGTTATACACACACACACACACACACACACACACACACATACATATATATTCCTTTTGAGAACTGCTTATTAATCCAGTGGCTTTAGGGAGCTAGGTGCTATTCAGATCTGAAAGAAATTAATTAAGAGAAGACTTTCCGTAAAGTTGTTCACAAAGAAAAGTAATGCCATAAGATAAATGGATAGAAGAACGAAAAGATGAGCGGAAATACAGCAGTCAAGCGCATCTTGATGAATCTCTAGAAGGCTTTCACTAGGGATGGGTATCTTTCTGTGCATCTATCTTCAGTCTGGATGAGTAGATCGAAGAGCTGAAAGATTGTACAGGAATAAGAAAGCTGGGGGTGTCATCATAAGGCAGTAAATATTCAGTAGAAAGAGAGTGGGAAGGGGGAAAGTTTATGGCTTGATGAAAAAGTGGAATGCTCAGGAAGGCAGAGTAGTCAAGGCAGCAGTCATCAGAATTTTGTCTTAGGTCTTGAAGAAAGAAATGCCCACAGATTGATAAGATCATAGCTTTGAATGTGAGATAGAGCACAGAGGAAACAGGCAAGGGTGTCAAGGAAGGCAGTGAGCCCTGTTTAACCAGCTGGATAAACTGAAAAATCTCAGACTGTGAAGGAAAAACCGGGCTGGTCTGACAAGATAACTCATAAGTCTAGGAATGCGAAGGAGAGGCTGGGCTGGGCTAACAAGTCTAAGTATTGGAATACTGATCTGAGTTCTGCTAGACTAACTTGTAAATCTAGGTTAATTAGTGTTGGTTTGCTGTTTATGTGTTTTTGCTAGCCAGCTGGATTTTCAAAGAGACATATCTGGCTTTGGAATGTTGCTGCCTCCCCGCCTCCACTTTTGTGATGATAATGCTGCTAAAGCTGTTCCATGCCTATTGGCCGAATACCCCAAGCTTGTACTTTACCCTATAAAACCTCATGTGCATGTCTTGAAGGTGCTCAGAGCTTCGGAGCAGAAGGCCCTCTGAGCCCGCTGGCATAATACATCTGAGTACTCCAACCCTCCGAGTGGTGCTTGTTTCTTGACTGGCCTGTCGTTTCCGTAACAAGACAAGTCTAGAAATCATGGTGACAAAAAGAGACAAAAATGAGTGATTTGGTGAACAGAATTGATTAACGGTGTAAAGTGAGGGGCTGGATGGTAGGTGAGAGTCTTCAAATATCAGGTCTAGGTCATGAATAAACTGGATGTTTGTCTTTACAGGATAGTGGTCCTGCAGTCTGCACATTTGTCCCAGCATGGGAGCTAACCGTCACAACAGCTCAGAGTTGCCAACTTTCACCCTGACAGGACTCCCAGGGCTGGAGACCTCCCAACACTGGGTGTTCCTGCTCCTTGCTGCCCTCTACACTGTCTCCATTGTGGGCAATGCTCTCATCCTCTTCATTATCAAGGAGGAGCAGAGCTTGCATCAGCCTATGTACTACTTCCTGTCCCTGCTGTCAGTTAATGATCTAGGCATGTCTTTTTCCACATTGCCCACTGTGCTAGCCGCATTTTGCTTCCATTTAAGGAAGATCACTTTTGATTCCTGCATGGCGCAAATGTTCTTTATCCACCTCTTCTCCTTTATGGAGTCTGGGATCCTGCTGGTTATGAGCTTTGACCGCTATGTGGCCATCTGCAACCCACTGCGCTATGCCACAGTGCTCACTGATGCCCGTGTTGTACACATGGGCTTGTCTGTCATCATCCGCAGTTTCTGCATGGTTTTCCCACTGCCTTTCCTTCTGAAGAGGTTGCCCTTCTGCAGGACCAATGTACTATCCCATGCCTACTGCCTGCATCCAGATCTGATCCGCCTTCCCTGTGGTGACATCACCATCAATAATATTTTTGGTCTCTTCATTGTCATCTCTACCTTTGGCATGGACTCTGTACTCATTCTCCTCTCCTACATGTTCATACTGCGTTCTGTACTTGCTATTGCATCCTGGGAGGGACGGGTAAAGCCACTCAACACGTGTGTGTTACACATGTGTGCTGTGCTCATCTTCTATGTGCCCATGGTTGGTGTGTCCATGGCTGCTCGCTATGGGAAGCATGCCCCAGCCCACGTGCACACACTCATGTCCCTTATTTATCCCTTTGTGCCTCCGATGCTCAACCCTGTTATCTATTCCATCAAAACCAAAGAGATCCATCAAAAGCTTAGCAGAATGCTAGTCGGATCCAAGTTTTAATCAGGAGGCATACTGAAAGGCCAAAATTCAGAGGATATTTACTGTTACTTCACAAATTTGAGGTGTTAAGACCTGTTTTGACAAGACTTTTAAAATTTCCTTTTGGGCACAAACCTATTAGGATTTCTGTCACCAGATATTTGATGACAGTCTGGCACTAGTTAAGGCCCAAACCAGAGTTTTGGCAAGGTACACCAGGTCATAATTTACCAAAAAAAAAAAAGAGAGAGACAAAACTTCCTCTTCTTAAAGCCAAAGAAGTACATCCTCAAAATTTGTCCCTTCCCTCATTCTGTTATAATATGTTTCTATCATCTCTTTTTAAGGTGAATCATCACAGAGGAAGTTACTTATTACCATGGGAAGGCTGTCATAATGGCTAAATGATTCTTTTCCCCAAGATTATGCCAAAGGTAGTTCTCTTTTAATTCTTTGTGGAATCTTCATACTGTTTCCCATAGAAAATGCATGATTTTCCTTTTCCACTAACAGTGTGCAAGGCTCTGAATTTCTCAATATCCTCCCCAGCCTTTGTGTAATTTTGGAAATAGCCATTTTGACAGATGT
Source organism: Camelus dromedarius (assembly GCF_036321535.1). Taxonomy (NCBI): domain Eukaryota; kingdom Metazoa; phylum Chordata; class Mammalia; order Artiodactyla; family Camelidae; genus Camelus; species Camelus dromedarius. Next base: position 45,258,704 of record NC_087447.1, on the reverse strand, counting down.
GAGATAATACCTCATTGTGGTTTCAATATGTACTTCCCTAATGATTTAGTGACATTGAGCATTTTTTCATATACCTGTTGGCCATTTGAATGTCTTCTTTGGAGAAACTTCAATTCCTTAGCCCACAGTAAAATGAAGTTATCAGTTGTTTTTTGTTTTTGTTTTTGTTTTTTGCTGCTGTAGGAGTTTCTTCATATTTTGGATATTAACCCCTTATCACATACTTAGATGTACACTTGAATGAATGGACACAAATCATGTGCCTTGGTGGAAAGATTGAACAAATATTGAAGGTATTGTTTTTTCCCAGTTCATTTTGCTTTATTCTGAATATTTAGGGGAATACAGAACAATGATTTAAAAATAAATTTAGAATTCTAGTACAGTTTAGATTATCTGCTCTGAAAATTTCTTTAAAAAAAAAAAAAGAAATGGTACAGGAATAGAGTAGATCTCTCAAATGTTAAAACATAAAGGAAAAAAACAAAAAAAATCTATACTAATTAAAAAAGGAGATGTGGCTGCAACAGCAGATTTCTGGCATAGGATAGCTTAGAAGAATGTGTAAACCACTGTAGAGCAGTATTTCAAATAAAACGTTATATAAAAAGTGTTTGTAGCATAGTCTCAATTTTTTTCTTGGTAGAAACACTAAGATGTAATATTATTGTTAAACATGCATATATTTGCATGGAAAACATATTTGGAAGAATTAATGGAAATTTTATTAGTAGTTGTTTCTGGTTAGGAAAGATTGGGAAGATTATTATCTATTTACCTTCATTTTCTGCTTTTCCATAAAACATATACATTATGCTTTTAATCAAATGAAAGAGAGAGAGGGGGGGCAGTCGAATGAAAATAATCAGACAGTTCAAGGAGGTGAGCCTCACAAGGGAGAAGTCTGAGCGTTGACACCCCTGCTGGCTACCTACCAGGTGCTTTCTGAATGCTCCTCTCTGCTTCTCTCAGGGGATAAGTGGTTCTTGTCCCAGGAGAGCCGCTCCCTTCCAGATGTGACCACAGGCTGTGGAGGGCCCACGTCACTACCCACAGGGGCTTGATTCCAGGCCCCAAGGGACTCACCTCCTCTGTGGTGCATATTGGAAACACATCAAACTTTCATCCCCTATATCCCGATTCAGCAGAAGCCTGTGCTAGTCAGAATGTTCACTCTGTAGCATGAAAGGATAATATGAGATCATTAGTTTAAAACAAAATGGCAGACTATGTATCCCTGGCAGGCCTGATGTCAGGACTAATCCCACTGATCTCTTCATTCAACTGGAGTAACTACACCATCATTTAAAGTCTCTGATGCTCACTCTCCCAGTAGCGGAGTACTACTAAGGGTAACATTTCCTCACAGCTTATTAGGAGACAGTCAAAGTGCAAAGCTTATTTTATTTTATTTTATTACTTATTTTATTCTTAAAAATTCATTAGGTTTTATCGGCAAGCCTACGATGTAGGTAAAATTATTATTCTTGTTTTATAGGTAAAGACACTGAGACACACAGAATAGATTAATCGTCTAGGATCACATAGCTAGTGAGAGGAGGAGCGGGAGGTGGACCCAGGAAGCCCCACTCCTGAGTCCAATTAGTATGACTTTGAGTCGATGACACTGCTTTGGAGCATCTTGCAATTCTTATCTTTCATGTGCATTGCCATCTACAGCCACACATACTTAACACCAACGATACTTAGTCTGGGCTGGAGATCTGCAAGATACCAAATGAAAAGGAGGCTCATCTGGCCATTCAGTGGCTCTTTATTGAGCGTCCACGATGTGCCAGACCTCACGTCAGGCACAGAAGGGGTCCATGGAGAATAAAGCAGAGGGGCACTTACCCTCTGAATTCAGTGTGACCGTAGAGTATAATGGTTAAGAGAACCTAGATTCATGACACAAATGAACTTCTTTACAAACTGGAAATAGACTCACAGACATAGAAAACAGAGTATGACTGCCAAAGGGAAAAGGGGTAGAGGTGGAGGGATCAGTTAGGAGTTTGGGATTAGCATGCACAGACTACTATTTATATAGTAGATAAACAACAAGGACCTATTGTATAGCACAGGGAACTTTATTCAATATCTTATAATAACTTAGAAAAGAATTTGAAAAAGGATAAATATATGTATGTGTATGTATAACTGAATCACTTTGCTGTACACCTGAAACTGATGCAACATTGTAAATCAAATATACTCGGTAAAAATAGGAAAAAGAGTACCTAGATTCGAACACTAGCTCTGCTACTGATACTTTTTGTGACTTTGGAAAAGTTATTTAACTCGTTATGCCTCAGTTTCCTTATGTGAAAAAAGATAGCTAATAAGAATATCTGCTTCATAAGGCTGTTCTAAGGTTTAAATGAATTAATGAAGTTGACCAACACATAAAACACTCAGTAAGTAAACATAAATGTTATTACTGGTGCAGGGAACAGCCGCAATCTGGGGAGATATGGTGCCATGGTTACTGTTGGTGATAGCCCAGAAAAGGGGCATCTAACACGGCCTTTAGAGCCACGGTTATCTCTAGCGCACGTTGGTTTGAATTAATTAATGTAGAAAAGTGAATCAGATACTTTACAAAGATTCTATCCAGGAATGAAAACAGTGTACAGACTGGGAACAGCTTTGTTTAAAAAAAAAATGACGAAATGATCCAAGCGTGGGCAATTCTGCAGGACAGTACTGTGGGGCTCATATGTATCCAGATATATTGACAAAAAAGCATAGTTTGAATAGGTGTGTGCATATTATATCTTCTTTAATATGGGATGCACCAAATACCATGATTATCCATTTTGCAGAAACTTATGGAAAGAAGGCTGGTGGTGTTATGCTAATGATATAGTTACAGTAAAAATAGTTGTATGTTTACCATTTGCTAAATGTTGTGCAGGGTGCTTTAAATATATATATATTTTTAAATGGCCTAGAGATTATCATATTAAGTGAAGTAAGTCAAACAGAGAAACACAAATATCATGTGATATCACTTATATGTGGAATCTAAAAAAAGATACAAATTTTAATTGCAAACCAGTAATAAACTCACAGACATAGAAAACAAACTATGTTACCAAAGGGGAAAGGGGAAGGAGGGATAAAAATTAGGATTTGGAATTAATAGACACACATTACTGTATATAAAATAGATAAACAACAAGGACCTACTTATAACCCAGGGAAGTATATTCAATTTCTTGTAATACACTATAATGGAAAAGAATCTGAAAAAATATATGTATGTATATGTATAACTGAGTCACTTTGCTTTAATCTCCTCTTCCAAATGGTGACTGTGCTTGTGTGCATGCATGCATGTGTAGTATATATGTTTATAATTATGATTTTTCACCCAGATTGGAATCTTGGTTTCTCTAATAACTTTTCCATCTCAGCGAGTGTCATAAACTCCCTGAATCTCAGATATTTCACTTGTAAAAAGAAGACAAAAATATAGGTGATAAGGATTCTATGGATATTAAATAACACTTTGATGTTCCTCTGTATTAATTTAAAGACAATTAAAAGAATGAAACCCTGAAATAAGTGTTGTAAAGTTCAACACATTTCTAATTTTCTCATGAGGAAGACATTGACACTTTGACATTTAAAAAAATTATCTAAATGTACTATACAGTTTTGCATTTTATTTCTTTGTGACTTTAGTATATATGTTTAGTATGTATGTTTAGTCTGCCTACTGAAAAATTCAGTACTGATTTGAGACATCATAAAATGTATTCATCAGGTTTTGTCGGATAATTAATAAATTAATCTATATCCAAAAAACCTAGCATGTTTAAGTCTTTAAGCCATTTTGAGTTAATTTTTGTGTATGATGTGAGGGAGTGTTCTAACTTAATTGATTTACATGCAGCTGTACAGTATTCCCAACACCACAAGGCAGACTCTTATAAACCTCCCAGAAGAAAACACAGGCAAAACATTTTCTGACATAAATCTTAACAATGTTCTTTTAGAGCAGTCTAGCAGGCAATAGAAATAAAAGCAAAAATTAAAAAATGGGACCTTATTAAACTTATAAGCTTTTGCACAGCAAAGCAAACCATGAACAAAACAAAAGGACAACCTATGGACAGAGAGAAAATATTGCACAAGTGAACTTTATTGCTATAACAGAGGGAGTCAGACATCTTCTAGAAAGAGACTTAGCTCTGACTCACAGAAGTGACCTCAAAGAAAAAGTGCTACTTTGAGCTGTTCCCATAGCAAAAGAGGGGGGTCTTAGAGCCAGTGAAGCTGGAAAGCTACTCTGTTATCCCTTCTCAGTCCAGAGAATCCTCCTTCCAGTTATTCTGGAAAACCATCCTTGTTTATATATGGATATAGCTAACTCTGTATACAATTTAGAGCAAAAAAAGTGAAAGAAAAAAGAAATCAAGAACTAAGATTAACCCATCGCCCTGGGATTCCCATGTTTACAATGGAGAGCTTCCTTTTAAAAGAAAAAAAAATTTTTTTGATTATATCCTAATCAGATGCTTCAGTATCCAGACCTGAATATTAAAAACCACATTGTTGAGTGTGTGTTCAGTAGTCTTTAGGTTTCCGTCTAAGAAACACTTCCTCATCTCAACTAAAGAACTGAGGAATCACAGAAGAAGTCATGAGGATGGGAAGAGTGAGTACCACGTAACAGTGAATGTATTTCTCTCAGCCTTTTGTGCAGTGACCCCTTCTTTATTGATTTAACACACGTGCATGGAGTGACTACTCCAGGTCTAGCTCTGGGTTAAGCAGAGGGGATCTGGAGATGGGTTGGGCCTGATTCTTGATAGCAAAGAACTTGTGACACTAGACGGTGCTTTATTTCCTGCGTCTCAGCGGTTGAATACTCATATGCAGAGCTAAGTTCTCAACAAAGAAGGGATCTCAGCACATTTCTTTCTGTGTTACAGAAGGACTCACTTTCCAGCTCTTGGTTGGAAGAGGACCACTGGGACACATGCACAGACACATAACCTATTTTTAGTGACTAGAGATTAGAAAGAAATTTGTTGAGGAGGCAGAAAATTTAAACCTTATTTTTTTTTAACATCACGTTATTTTTTTTTCATTTTTATTTTTGGTGGTGGGCGTAATTAGGTTTACTTAATTACTTGTTTATTCATTTTTTAGTGGAGGTACTGGGGATTGAATCCAGGACCTTGTAAATGCTAGGCATACCTTCTACTGCTGAGTTATATCCTCCCCCTAAAGCTTTTATTTTCTTAACAGAAAAAAATAATCCATTATAAATTCTTATAGATGTATGTATGTATATGTATGAGTTTTACTGCTACCTAATAAATATTGATCAATTCCCTAATTAAGAGACTTGTGAGAAAAAAGGCTCCCTTTTTTTTTTAAACATTGTTTTATTGAGTTACAGTCATTTTACAATGTTGTGTCAAATTCCAGTGCAGAGCACAATTTTTCAGTTATACATGAGCATACATATATTCATTGCCACATTTTTTTTGCTGTGAGCTACCACAAGATCCTGTATATATTTCCCTGTGCTATACAGTATAATCTTGTTTATCTATTCTACATATGCCTGTCAGTATCTACAAACTTTGAACTCCCAGTCTATCCCTTCCCATCCACCTCCCCCTTGGCAACCACAAGTTTGTATTCTATGTCTATGAGTCTGTTTCTGTTTCATATTTATTTTCTCAATTTTTTTAGATTCCACATATGAGCAATCTCATATGGTATTTTTCTTCCTGTTTCTGGCTTACTTCACTTAGAATGACATTCTCCAGGAACATCCAAGTTGCTGTAAATGATGTTATGTTGTTGTTTTTTATGGCTGAATAGTATTCCATTATATAAATATACCACATCTTCTTTATCCAGTCATCTGTTGATGGACATTTAGGCTGTCTCCATGTCGTGGCTATTGTAAATAGCGCTGCTATGAACATTGGGGTGCAGGTGTCATTTTGAAGTAGGGTTCCTTCTGGATATATGCCCAGGAGTGGGATTCCTAGGTCATATGGTAAGTCTATTTCTAGTCTTTTGAGGAATCTCCATACTTTTTTCCACAGTGGCTGCACCAAACTGCATCCCCACCGGCAGTGTAGGAGGGTTCCGAAAAAGGGCTCCTTTTGTCTGAGATAAGTTGTATTTGCTCAAACTGTTAAAATAAGTATTTAAACAGGGTACTGACATGTAAGTAAATTATAAATAATAAAGGTATTTATAATATTTTTGTATGAACTAAATGTTAAAAGGCTTCTTTAAGGAATTATGATGAAAACGTAACAGGATAGTTTTAAAAATAATGACCAATTGTCTGGTTTATACCTGAGTTGTGTCTTACAATGCTCTTTTCCCATAATAACCAAAATCTATTTTTCTATATTATTTGCAAAAATGTTCTTGTAGTTATTGGGTTTCCAAATGTTGAGTAGTATTTCCTGTTGAATTATATACTCCATACCTAGCTGAATAATTGACATACCAATCTGCTGTCTATAAGCCAGTTAAATCATTTTTAATATATCTGTTTAGCAGACATTTCTTTGAGTTTCAGATTTATTTTACTTGCATCTTCTACATTTAGTCAAGATTTGTATATTAAATTCTTTATTCTTAGATTTTTGAGTTAACTTCCACAGAAGACCTTGTTTTCATAATGTCATGTCAAATATAAAAAAAAGCCATTTGGCCTCTATCAGTTCTAAACTGTTTAACATTTACAAAAGTATTTGTCTCAATCAAGACTATAGACTTGAGTGTCGAGACTAATAATTAATTAAACCTGACTCTAAACCATTGTTACCTATATCTGTCTTTCGTTGTAAACATACAGATTGTCACCCAGGAAGCTTATAATATGGGATATTTGCCTTAGATACGTCGCCTTGGCACAGTTCGCAAAAACACTGGCCACATTTCCACCACTAACACCCGCCATCACACTGCAGCCAGTCAAATGCGGTACAGCTCTGTAAGGAGGTATTTAAAAGGAATGTGCAGTTAGTAAACATCCCAGGAGACTTGACATCCGTCTTCTATCTCTCTCCAGGTAGGTTTCTCTCAGAAACCCTAATGACAAAATTCTGTAATCACTGAGCCCTCCAACCTAACACCATGCTTGCCACATTGTGGGTTTCAATAAATAATGCTGAGTGAATAAATAAGTGAATAAACTACTGTGTGCCTTATAAGCAAACAAACAAAAACCAAAGCTTCTAAGAAAAACAGATTGTCACCAGAATTATATTCATTTCACCCCAAAATCACTGCACTTTTTTAGGCCAAGGACTGAGTAAAGGACAGTGACTAAATATCGCTGCTAGGAGAAATGGAAGTTGAGAAACATTTTAGGGCAAAATTTTCCTGATCAACATGACAGACAGAAAATGATGGAAGATCAGGATTGCCCAATAAACAGCTCTGTTTTCTGCAGTTCTGTTAGTTGAGATCTGTTTGTCGTCTAAACTTAATAGACTCTGCCACACACCAATGCTTTTGGTGATTGATACACGACTCCGGAAATGTATAGAAAGTTTTGGCTGGGGTTACCCTTTCCATTTGAAGATGTTGGAAGCTTATGCAGATTTCAATGAAACAGCAAATGTTTAGGGGGTGTCATTTGACTTCTGAGCTATTCATGTTCAAAACAAACAAATTAATTAATCACTTAATGGATGATATATCTATGTTACTTATTTTCTTATAAATATTTGATCTACAAGTTTTCCATGGGTGAGAGAAGAAAAGAAAAATCAGCACTTGACAGTACACGTATGAAGACAAACCACATATGCTTAATTCTAGTACAGGAAACCCACGAAGCCAAGTCTCACTTTCTGACATTCCTGTAGAGTTTCCGCTTGCTGAGCAGTCCTCCTCCTCCCCTGCAGAGGGTAATTCCTCGGCAGTGACTCCTGACTATTTGAGGTCAGGAAGATGATAATTCACAAAGCAATTCTGACTCCATAAGCTGTTTGCTGATTCTATGAGACTTAAAAGCATTTAGAAGCACATGGCCTACTGAGCTGTCTGGATTCCTTGTGCTTAAATGTACAACCACCACCAGAAAGATCCCTCCCTATCAGAAAGTGAGACAGAACAATAGAGAGTCCTGAGCCCACACTGCATCAGCCCATTTAGAAAATGTATCCAGTTGATACTGGAGTATTGGATAGTCTCCTGATGAGGAAATGCCCTTCGAGATGATCCTGCCTAGGGAAACGGACTCTCCTCACCTTGGCTCCTACTTACCACCTTGTAAAACAGTGTCTGCGGGAAGGGCACTCTCATCTCACTGAATTGTTACCGCGCAGCAAAGTCGCCTTGTCCTAGCAGAGCAGAGCAGATCAGGCCTGGAGACGGCTTCGATGAGCTCAGGCTGGACCTCTCTGTGGAACTGAGGAAGTGCGCAGATGGTGAGCCGTGTCCAGGGGCCCATCCATCACCCTCTTTACCACCCTCTCCTTTGTAAGGTTCTCCCACTTCCTGGGACCACACACGTCCATGCAATGTGGGTTTTGTTTAGTTCTATATGACATTTAGCCGTATAAACTTTTCTGTGAGACTCTGTGAGGCCCTGAGTTCAGGGATCCTATCCTCCCATAACTCTTGTTCTACTTCCTTCTCTGTCTTCTCTCTCCATTGACCACCCGGCACCAGCCCGGGAGGAAGACATATGCACCCACGACAAGATCAGACAAAAGAATGACCTTTTTGTTTTTGTTTCTGTTTTTGTTTTTGCACATGACTGTATCACTCAATCCACTGTTGAATACACTATTGCTTTCATTGTTTAACTTGTAAGGAATGACCTTTATTACTCAGAGATTTTTTTTCCACAAATCTGAAAACAGCCTCTCACCAGCCTAGCTGAATCATGTTCAGTATTTCATTTTCTTAATTAGGAGCAGACCTAATGCCCCCCCCACCACCAAAAAGGAGTATAAGAGTTTATTTTTTATTTTCACTATGCCAAAATCCAGGTATTTTACCACTTTAAGAGGAAAAGATGCTGAGTTCAAAGGAAACCTTGTTAAATAAAAAGAGGTGAAAGAGAATTTCTACATATCATTGGCTTTCTTAGGACGGAGGCTGAGGTTGTGAATCTATTTTTAAGGCACCAGCCTCATAGGAGGAGATGAAACCTAAAAATGCTTTTTCCCTTATCCTCTGCACACAGGCAGCATTTCTAATTGATGATGGAGAACAAGGAGGAAAGAGTGGGGAGGGGGCGAGGCTCTTCAAGGAGGCTCCCACTCCCTGCTCCTTGTCCTTTCTGGTATCAAAGTTAGGCCTGTGATGAAAAGGACATCTTCCTCCTGCTCCCTGGGGTGGGAATCAATGAGTGTTCACCTCCTTTTCATGTATAGCAGCTTTTCCAAGCCTTGTCTCTGCATCTGCAGAATCTTTTAAAATAACTCTCAAGGCATTATGGATTGCTATTATTATTATTATTATTATTATTATTATTTGATGTTGAACTAAATAACTTCTTGTATGAATCAGAAAAGTCATTATTTACATTGACTGAAGACCAGAGTCTGCCTCTGGACCACTGAATATCCCAACTATTTTGTGTTTGATATCTT